>NW_026859490.1:0-72500 GCF_026571515.1 Ruditapes philippinarum
TTGTAGAAATATTCATTTTGTGCAAACATATGCAACATATTAAATGGATTGTGACCATTAAATAATTAATATACGACACTATTTGCTATAGTACTGTATGATACATATTAGGTGAGTAAAACCTCTATTTAATTAAAAAAGATTTTTTTAGTTAATTATTAGAGAAAATCTATTATTATAGATCTTCTCCGTTGCTGATCTATTTGCTCATCAAATGATTAACAATTAATGTTTTATGAATAAGTACGAAAGCTCTTTGTAATCTGGCACTTCTTTTGAAATTTTACAATCCTTTATTAGATATTGAGACCTTATAAATCAATATTGTCGCAAACATCGTAATAAATTCAGTAATTGGAAATAACATGCCATACATCATAGCTATGTTATGTTAAAAAAACGAGAGCGCATAGTATTGACTATAATACATAAGAGGAAAATTCAATGTAATAGTCTAAGATTTGTTTAATAATATTTTATTGCAACTATCATTTACATAAATACATGTAAGGTTACATTGAGTAATACAACAACAAATATTCACAAACAGATATGTAGTGCCAATGGGCCGGGCTACAAGTTATAATAACATTACCAACAACCTTCCCCACAATGTCATTCTTGAAGAGATCATATGTATTTCAGTACTTTTCATGTAGATATTTTTAAAGGCTAGTAAAGAAAAATATAAAATTGCATTTATTGTTTTTAATTAATTAAATAATTAATACAGAGGGGAAAAGTCCTTATTGAAGAAAACGGGAACAAATAAAATAAAAACAAATATCAAAACAAAACAAAAATGCCAGTCTACCACTAAAATGAAAAATACTAACAATCTAAGAAAGAAACCTATAAAAACAAAACTAAACCTTTTGACTGCCAAACCTCTAATTAGAGATACATAAATATAGATGTAAACAGAGATAAAAGTATTACGAAGCCGATTCTTATAATCTTAGCGACATAAAAAATCGATCTACGGTACATGTGTCGTCGTGAAACCACTTATTCTGCATTTGTGTTTACATATTCTTTAGATTTGTCTTTTTCTTGGAAATGGTGTAAGTAGATGCTTAACCTTTTTTGTCATAAGGTATTCAATTTAGCAACGTTCCACGAAATGTCAAAATTAGAAAATCTAACACAAGTAGATCTAGTCGATTTCGTTCATCACAAAATATTGCATGGGCATCGTATTAAGATTATTATTATTATTACTGTATTTTCATTCTATCATCCTTTTAAATTTATTTTAATAGAAAATAAGTCAGCATTGTTATCAATTCAAAACACCTGTACAATAACAATACTTCAGATTATACCAGGTAGCTCAGATTGTAAAGCAGTCTAGACTTTGTGTATACATAGTTATAAGAAGGTCTCAGGTTCGAGTCCTCATCTGGTTGGAACTATTACCCAACAACAACAACGACAAAAAAATAAATATATTGATATATTATATATATTATATATATATTAAAGACATAATATACTGGTGTATTAAACTTTATCCAAATCTGTCAGAATGTTAAATAAACTTCTGTGTTTCGTGAAATAGAAAGTCATTTCGCTATAAGTAAGTGGGTTGCCAAATAAAAGTTTTTTCTGTACCTAGAGGAAGATAAGGTCCAGTAGCTATAAATAAGTTTGTATCTGTTCAGTAAATATTTTACATTTGAAAAAAAGTCTCCATCCACCCACCACAGTAACATAAAGAGTTTTGTCGAAAGTAATTTCTTAACATATCTGCATGTAAGTTACTACATTGGTTTCTTATCCTTGCATGATAAACAGAAGAGGTAAGTTCACCACTTAAAATATTTAGTAACAACTGGTGGTTTAAAATGATTTTGATCAATGTTTAAAGATTTGATAGGGAATTCATTGATGCTGAAAGTTCTGATTTTGAATATATTTCGGTACATATTTGCACTGTTAAAATGTTGTTTGTCAAATTATAACACCAACGGTTGAAATAATTCTGAGATAAAGATGGGTAAAAATCCATGTTTTTCTTGCTTACTAATATCAGTTTTTTGAATTTTGCGTTTGTCCAAAAGTGAAAACTAACCAATGTCCTTTGCCAATGGAAACAGAGCGTGTAAGGACATTTAATATTCTTGCAAGGGTTACTTTATCTAAATTATTACAACTAATTCATAAAACAAATTGGTCTCTGATATGATATGTAAATTTGATCGGGTATTGATTGTTTTAAATCTATTTTTAACATTTTTATGCGATTGCTGATTTATGCAGGACCACCAGCTTTTTTAATCACTAAATTTGAGTGAATATCTATGATTTCTTGTTCGGTAATTTTGATGTCTTCAATAAAAGAATCAGTTTGAGAACTAAAAAATGATAGTTTAGATTTTGTTTTAATCAATCTTGCTTACTGGATGTTCTGGGAATTTTTTTATTATACCAAGGCTTATCGTTTTGGCGTACAGTTACAAAGTATGTAGGTATGCATGATTTTGCTAGATCTAGAAATTTATAAGTGAAATTGTTGTGTCAACAGAATTATTGAGTAGAAAGGACCAATCTGTTGATAATATACAAGTATCTAATCTATTGAAATCAGCATTTTTATAGTTCCATACACATCGTTTAAAAGGAGCATCAAATTTAAAATTTATTTGTATGTATGCATATGTATGCATATGTAGCATAGTGGTCGCTTATAAGTTGGTCAGTTTAAAAATATCATATGGTAAAAGGGTACTGGAAATCGAAGTTGGGTCAATTAAAGTGCTTGAATGGTTACTTACACGAGTTGGCGTAGTTTTTATATTGACTTGGTTTTTTTTGGTTAAGAATGTCTTCGAATTGTCGATTGTTTTGATTATTAATAAGATGGTCCTCATTTATATAACCTACTAAGATAATGTTACTTAATTTTTATGTGGCCCTTTCAATATTCAATTTTTCCCAAAAATCTATCCTGTAGTGTGGGGGTCTATACAAAGTTCACATCATAAAGATTTACTTTTGTCTTTAATTTCAAGCCAAATTGTTTCTGGAAGAAGTAATTCAATGTCTAATAGTCTTTTCGGTCTTCAATCGGCTGAAGTGTATACAAGAAATCCTCCGGAATATTGTCGATCATAACATTCTAGTGATAAATTAGTACTGTTTTTATTCATTAAATGAGATTCAGTGAAGAAGTCTAAAAGGTTTTCTTTAATATAGTTAATTTTATTTCTTACACTATACATTTTGATGAAAAGCAGTGGTCTGTGTCATTTACAGAGCCTGGATTTAACTCAATATCATCACATAACAATAGGACAAAATACATTGCAAAAATCATTGATCAAGATGGCATTATTAATTGATGAATGACAGTTTTAGAAATTACTCATAAGGATATATCTGTGGTAGTAGGTAGAGTAGATACAGATCATAATAGTTAAAATAATAAAGTTGTAAAAAAACAGGACACTATCAGAAAAAATAAAATAGTGAAATTGTTTAAATATATCACATTTTAACCATGTAAAATAGATCATCATTGTAAAGATAGGATGAGAAACATAACATGATTATTTAAAAAAATAAACTATTAATAAAAATAAATTAATGAGAAAAAAATAATAAAAAATAACAATGAATGAATAAGTTCATCATTTAATAGAACGGTATGTTAAAAAACTATGCTAAACTGATTTGAACATGTATGGTACTTCCTGTTAGGGAAAAGGGGGATTTTATAATTTTATAAGATTCAGAGATATACATGTACTCATATTATGTCAACTCAGAAAAAGCAAAACTGCATGTACAAAAAAACAGTATACACAACATACCACCCATATATATACACATACATATAAATACATACCGTACATTATATATAAATTTATGACCTTATGACTATCGACAATCAAAATTTATTATGCTTTCAGAATGTAAGCAATATTCAATATATAATTGCATGATGAAAAAAGAGTGTGACTAAAAAAAGGATTGGAGCACCACACTAAATACCGTATTCCGGTACATACCGGACAAGGCGCTTGAAACATAAAATGCTAAAATCTTGCCTTTTTACCCAACGGAATGAACTTTAATAGGTCAAATTCATCTTTTATAACCGATTTATGTGTGATAATGAATGAAAAATGTAAAAAACGGCAAAAAAAAAAGATATTTGTCTATTTTGTGATCATGATTTCTGCAAGCGTCTAGAGGTACTGCTCCAATCCTGTATTGAGTTAAATCCATGAAAAAACAACAACAAGGGAGAGCATATATTAGGTAAGTTTAAATTTTGAGTATTACTATATTGTTTCCCTTTAATTTAAAGCATGTAAGTATCGGGAAAAAGATGTTTTGGAAAGTTATAATTGATGGATGAAAGTGCAGATTTATTTAAATCTTGTAAAGTAAATAGATACATGTAAATATTTGTGCGTGTGATTATTCATAATGTAATCAAAGAACCAGGAGTTCGGTAGAGTTTTAACTACATGTACATAAGTGATCAATGTATACGCTAAAAGCTGGAATATTTTGATGATAATAATATTCATTTGTGTGTAGAAGGTAAAAACATGAGACCTTAATTGAGTGTCGCCTACTGTCTGCTAATAACACGAGTTAGTTATTTTTTAATTACGACGTCACCAAGTTCGTCTGATATACAGGTAAATATTTACTGGTTACTATTAGACAGTGATGATGTGTTTCGACAATAGATTATCAAAACATCCCTTAATGTTAAAAGTTGCACACCTTTTTATATGGTAACTGTCTAGACAAGACTGTAAAAAGAACCATTTTAAATTGATTTGATTACTGACATACATGTCTTTGATATAAATTTTCTGTCCAGATTCTTTATGATTGATTCGCGGTAATAGCGGTGCATAGACACGTAATCCTGAAACCCATGTTCGATCCAGCTTTTTAGAACGGAAATGTTGTCGGCTTCAAAAGACAGTCATTCGCCGAACTTAATAATGCTGTCTTTAACGAAGATTCCGTCATCCAGTTTTTTGCGCGCTTTGTATAGACGTTGCCTGGCACTTTAATTCGTGATTTTTTTTCAATTACTTTCCTGCAGTTTCAGTATTCTTTTTAAAATTTTCCTTTGCGATAAAATCGATCAATATCTGCAGATGTAATATTCAAAGATTCACCATAATTACTTAATTTGACTTTCTTAACATGATCAAGAATTATCTTGTTCTGACGCTTTCGTTCATGTCTCCAGTGTCTTCCGGTATTCCTGATATGCCCGGACACATGCGTGTTCTATATTCAATGTTATACATTGGAAATAATATTTATAATATATGGAGTGCAATGAAATATATTCAATATATTCAATATTCTACATGACAGAGGAAATGCAATAATATATTCTATTTATAACATGATAGAGACAACTGAATAATAAAAGAAACATAAATAATTCAATAAATGAAACTTCATTGACTCGAGTTTGATTTACGATTCGCGTCCTGTCCTTGTTGATGTGTTTTTTTTGTTCACGTTTCAATAGGTGTGATTTTGTATCAACATTTTAGAAATGTAACATATAACAACGACCATGCACAATCGTTTTATTGTTATAACCGTTCCATAGATACCAACAAATATGAGACGAACGAACAGGGACAGTACCAACATCAAAAAACAACGGCGACCAAAGGGAAACCAACATGACCGTGGCATTTTTAACTATCGATCACGGTTAAACTGTCACTCAATTTTTTTCATAATTTGTACATGAAATTTTAATCGGTCCGAAGGTTCGTTATGAAAAGCACCTCTGAATGATAAGAAATTTATGTTTAGTCATTTATTTAAAGAGATAAGACAATAGACACGAAAAACTTCTATTGCGTTTGTTAAAGTGACTCCACTGGGGTTTTAACGATAAGAAAGGAATATAAATGTAATATATAGTTCGCTGGACTTATAAATTGAATAAAAAATATCTGATCATTTGCATGCTTATCCTTTCCAAAAAAAATATTTTTGAAACTACATTTACTACTTTAAGAAAAATGTGCCTAACAAAAATATATGATTTCTTACTTAATGATTGAACTATAAATAAAATAAAATATTTAAAATGCTAGACCACACACTGGCTCTCACGTTATAGTTTAGCGGTAAGTAGGTATACCTTCCTTCCCTATTATTCGGTAAACTTTGTGTCAGACAGTCGGTCAATATTCACAGTCGGTGCTGTTATAGTCCTTGTACAATTAAACTTTAGATAAAACGATCATTTATGTTTTACCTATGAGAGTAAAATAATAAGATAAATAATTCAGTTATGTTCCCTTCCAAATGTGTCACGTGTTGAGATTGGTGTACGTGTATTTTACTGCTCCAGATTGCCGTTGGAGTTGAATTATAAGTTAACTGAAAAGAGATAAAAACGAATATCTATACTCGTTATTCTAGTTATGTCAAATATTTGAACTGACTTTAAAATCAACTTCAATTTAATAATCAAGATCTATGAAAATAATTGCAAATAACTTACGAGCAAAACCAAACACTTGTACTTCACAAAGATGTAGGGAGTTTTGTCTTCTAAGCATCACTTGAACATATCGTGCACCTTTACCTTCAGGGAAGTTAAACGTATGGATGTCCTCAATCTGACCATCAACTTGCCTTACGATATACATATTGTTCTCCGTCGTCCCAAACATCAAATCCAAATCTGAAGCTCGTTCCTCTGTAAATTACAAGATTGTTTTAGAAAAATGTAGAAGCAAACTTTTATGATCTTTAATTTGCCCGTCATTCTAATTTATCTTTTTAGTTACATATTTAATGAATCACCCCACAACTCTTTGATCGAAATGAAGTTGATACAGATTGCACCGATGAAGTGATCAAATACTTTAAAGGTGTAAAATCAAATGAATAAGTAACCTACTGCAACAGTCCAGCCGGTTGTACAACACTACTCTAAAACAGCGATACATTTGTCCAAGATCTACCCGCCACCACGAATGAAGGTCATCATTAGTATGAAAGCAGGAGCGAACTGACCATGATTGATTTAAATTGCCGTCTACACCCTTCGATCCATCGTAATTGTTGCCATCATTGTTATAGTAAACGCTAGACATGCTTGTTGGTTTCCCAATAGCAACATTTATCACATCGGCTAAATAGATGAAAAATAGTATTATACTAATTTTGTTACAAAGCCTTAAACTTACTAATATGTTTTTTACTACATGTATTTACAACGTTTTAGGTTTCTGTTTTCTTCCTCAATTCAATAGCCATTGCCCCCTTATAATGAATCATCTTGTTATTATCATGTCGAGCACAAATAAATGAATATTGTTGTTTAGTAAAGTTACATATAACATTAAAATCGACGGGTAGATAGCTTTCAATATCTTACATAGTTATTTGTGCATATCACATTAGCTTGAAAATGTAACTTTTAAATGTTTGAATTTTCAATAACTGTAAAAAAGGTCATAAGTTTTTTTCATAATCATAGTTATGTCAATCAAGTTCTATTGTACTTTAGAATCTATGATAAATACTCGAAAATTAGAATATAATTCAACATACTTGAGCATTTACCGGCGGTTATATTCCATAATCCATTAGAGAGGCATTCTATTTTATTAATGATCGTATTTCCGTCGTTGCATGTATATTGCACATGATACCCAACTTTTCTTATGTTTCCACTGACAATTCCATATTCAAATTCTTCGACAGGACACTCTGGTTCATAAAGGATGATACATTAATATAAAGACAATTTTGTCAAGTTCGGTTAAACTAATATTAACAATGCAGTCTGAAGGACAGCTAAATCACCTTCCGCAGTGAACATGAATGTGTACTTCTTGACCTTTTACCAACCATGACCTTGATGTTGTACCCTGCATATCATAAGCCCATAGTCTCATGATGGTGATTATTTGTGCCAAGTTTCAAAATTCTTCCATAAAATAAAAAAGTTATGGAGGAATTATAACCTTGACCCTGGGGGAATTTAAAGAAGCACGCCTCCAGATTCATCCTGATTTTCATGAAAATTTTGAAAATGTCTTTAAAGGTAAAATATTGTGAAATGAACAAAGAAAGTACTTGACACATTATTATCGGCACTTAAAATCCACGTAAGTTACCAAAAAAGAGGTCAAAATATGCATAAATAGCCCCTACTGCGTTAGTAACGCACTAGAAATATGGTGATAAATACTACAAAATACAGTCATTAATTGCACATAAGATATAAATTTTCCCTAAAATCTTTGATTTGTTTACTTTTCTCAATGTTTAAATATGGTTTTTGCAAGTTTAATTTTCTTGAAATATTTTGGGTCATCTGGAGGCATGCAGCTTTAAAAGATATGGAGGGAACATGAAATGAAGACTCTTATACATTTGACCTTTAAGTGTGACCTTGAACTAGTGGGAAGCAATTCAATTATTGCGCTTTGCACATGTTCTTATGATGGTGATCACTTGTTCTAAGTTATTTTTAAAAAAAAGGTTCAGCGGTTTAAAAGTTATAGAGTGGACATGAAATGTATACATTTTATTATGAAATGAGGACTTTTTAATGATTGACCTTTAAGTGTGTCCTTGACCTTAGGGGTAGCAATTATTGCGCTCTGCACATTGTATCATTATAGTGATCACTTGTGCCAAGTTATTAAAAAAGGCGGTTTAAAAGTTATGGAGCGAACACAAAATTGTTACGGACGGACAGGCGGAAGGCCATTTCTATAATCCCCTTTCCGCTACACGGAAGGGGATTAATATTCCGAGCAGTGAGTTCGATTCTTTTTTCTTAAGAATTAGTATGGAGACTTATCTAAGACTTGCTGCAATTCTTGACTTGCAGCACTGACAGGACTTGCTGTCATGATCGTTCAGCACGACATTATTGTTGTGTATACATTTGCGATTGTATTTTTAGTTTCTTGTATTTGGCCTTTTTCAACTTCTGTGGTTTCCAGTATTCCAATTTAAATACTGCACAATCATCCCTAGGATATGTTGTCTGCTTTTTTAAATTTGTCTTTTGACGTCTTGTCTGTGTTATGCAGGCTCCATAACCTCAGATCTTTTTCAAAATTCCATTTTATTTAGTTCCGCCCATTGTTTTCTCGTTAGGGCACAAGCATTCTTTTACTTGGGGACCATAAGCCGCTTTTCATGAAATGACACTACTGTATAACATTGAAGGTTCCATGATAACCGCCGTATTAACACATCTTCGGATGTTTCTAAATTCATATTTTTTTTCAATTTAAATGTTAAATTCTGCTTAAGCCGGTGCTAGAGGGCGTGCACGGTAACTTGCACTTTCCAGTACCGTCCATGAACAGACTCAATCAAACCGAGCCTGCAACATTTTAAAATTTTGCTGCGTTGAGATTTCTTTAGGGATTCCGTATTTTTCTATTCTGTTTCTGCAGTATTGGACCTGCTGTAAAATTTGAACATACAATATTGGACTGGCTGCACAATATAGATTTGCTGCGCTTCTTTGACTAGCTGCACTGCTTGGACTCAATGCCGTCTTGGACTTGCCGCACAATATAGACTTGCTACGCTATTTGGACTTGCTACAGTACTAGACTTGCTTCACAATATAGACTTGATTTGATCACTGGACTTTCTGAGCAACTTAGACTAGCTACAGTATAAGACTTGCTGCACAACCTAGACTTTCTGCGAAGCTGTGACTTGCTACAGTATTAGACATTCTGTACATTCAAGTTAACACTTCTCTTTAAGAAACGGAACAGACTAATTAAAACCGAGCCTGCAACACTTTCAATTTTGTTGTTTTGTACGTTCTTTAGGGATCCCGTTTTTCCTCTATATTATTTTTATGTTTAAAGTATCCATAAATCAATTATTTTACACTACATGTACGTTTTAAATATTCGGATGAATGTAATTGTAATCGTTATAAAGGAATGTGTTGTGTTATAGTATAGCGATGAGACTGATATATGGAACTATTATGGTCTGGGAAGAGATCAACAGTCTTTCTCTACAGAAAATGATCGAGGCAATAAAGCAGTCTCTATGTTTGCATGAAAGTTTGTCTCCGCGAAAGGCATTTTTTTATAAAACACGAACAAGAGCAACGCTAGGCGGATCAGTATATGCCCGAAAGCTGTTATTTTTTAGTAAGGATGAAGTATTTGCAAGACATGGGAATTAAATAAAGTATTACCTCCTTTAAAAAGCAATCCTCCCTAATAGCTAAAGAATCTTCAAATATATAAAGTACAGACCTTTGATATTTTGACCCTACATCAATTGTCATGTAAATGTATTGGCCATGGCCGTTCATCCTATAAAATTTTACAGCTGTATGTTGATTAATACTTAAGTTATTGAGCGAAAACCGTTTTTAGTCTTAAGGTAATAAAGCTCTCGACCTTTGACCTTGTGATCCAAAAATTAATTGGCGTCTTCTACTTAATATTGACAATCATCCTATGACGTTTGAAAACTGTGGGCCAAACGGAACTGAAGTTATGCTCCAGAAACCACAATATTCAGTGTAAAGATCTTCGTGACCCTGACTTTTGACCTTATGATCATAAAACGAATAGGGGTCATATATTGGACATGGCTGTTTAACCTATAAAATTTTACAGCTGTGGGTTGATAAATACTTAAGTTATTGAGTGAAACCCGTTTTAAGTTTTAAGGTTATAGTGACCTTGACCTTTGACCTTGTGACGCAAAAATTAATTGGGGTCTTCTTCTCAATATTGACTATCATCCTATGAAGTTTGAACAATGTTGGGCAAAACGGAACTTAAGTTTTGCTCCAGAAACCACAATTTTCAGTATAATGATCAGTGTGACCCTGACCTATGACCTTATAGCCCTAAAATCAATAGGGGTCTTGTATTGGACATGGCTGTTCATCCTATATAATTTACAGCTGTAGGTTGATTAATACTCATGTTATTAAGCAGAAACTGTTTCAGTTTTAGGGTAATAGTGACCTTTGACCTTGTGATCCCAAAGTCAATAGAGGTCTTTCACCCAATATTGTCATTCATGATATGAAGTTTGAACACTTTGGGTCAAATGTAACTTAAGTTATGCTAAGAAACCACAATTTTCAGAGTAAAGATCATTGTGACCCTGACCTTTGAACTTTTGCCCCTAAAGTCAATAGGAGTCATGTATTGGTAATGGCTGTTCATCCTATAAAATTTAATAGCAATTTAATAGCTGTAGGTTGATGAATACTGAAGTTATTAAGCGGAAACTGTTTTCAGTTTAATGGAAAAAGTGACCTTGACAATTGACCTTGTGACCCCAAAATCAATAGGGGTCTTTTATCCAATATGGACAATCATCCTATAAAGTTTGAATATTGTGGGCCTAAGTTAAATTAAGTTATGCTCCGGAAACAAAATTGCTAACGGACGAACGGGCGCCAAGGGGTATAACATAAAATGCCCAATTTTTTCCGGGCATATAAAAACACTGTATGCACGAAAGTTTCAAGTAATACAGTTCTGTTTAATCAACCTTAGGGTATCTGCGAATCTTTTTGAATTGCTTTCTGATAACTCATATATATATGCAGGCTTCATGTCCCCTTTTACCCTTTCAAAATTCAATTTTGTTTTTAAATTAGCTAAATCCATTGTTTTCTTCGTATAGGGCACACGCATTTTCTCACTTTGGGACCATCTGCCACTTTTCATGGAGTTGCACTAACGTGTCGCACTGCACGTTCCATGGGTATGGGCAGTACTTAAACATCTGAAGATGTTTCTAAATTCAAAAATGTTGAGTTGTCCTTTAGCCGGTGCTAGAGGCATGGATTGCACTTTCTAGTATCTACAATGAATAGGCTCAATCAAACCTAGCCTGCAACATTTTCGACTTTGCAAATTTGGACGTTCTGGAAGGGAATCCTTATTTCTCTCTATTCATTAGACACATCAGTGCTGTTTGTGCCGTGTGCCGTTTTATTCGCAAGCACCAAAAGTGTGTCAAATACCTAAAAAATGGAGATCCCTCGGAAACATCAAAATCAGCACAATTTCATGAAAATTGTAGACTCGGGTTTAAAGAGTCTGAACATGAGGGATCATGAAACATTGCAACATCCCTCACAACCTCTAGTACCGGCTTCAGTGGTACTCAATTCACAACACTTAAAAGTGCTGGACTTAATGGTCCCGAAGGACCAGGAAAATATATAAAAAACACTGAAGTAAAATACGTGGCAACTTTTTACGGCTTCCACACAGCGCTTGACACCTATTGTTGTGATGTATAAATATCCGGAAAAAGTGATCCCTTGGAAGCAGTAAAACAGCAAAATTACATGTCAAGACGTTACGTAAGAAATTATTTATTCATTCAGACCAGTTACTAACCATGTGACCTGAAGCGCTTGCACGGTAAATTATTTAAAGACGACTTGACACTGTTTAGCTGTTAAGGGCCTGAGAGAAGTCGAAATTAAAATTGACAATGAAATTCCACCTCTATTCAGTTCTTCGCTGTTAGGATCACTCGAAGGATAACATTTTCGTATTGCTTTCGGCCCAATTCTAAAAACAAAATACACTAAGGGAGGAACAATTTTTATTCAGCTGTTAAGAGCTTTTGAATCTTGAAAGGAATATTGTCATCGATTGTCACATTAAATACATTTTAAGAATAAAATGACAGATGCATTTTGACTGCTGGTATTTTCCCCTAAGCATCGTACTTAAGTGATAGTGATTCATGCCTGAGGTGCTGTCGTTAATGGTTAAGACATAAGAATTGCAGTCACCGTTGGTTGTATTAGTCGACTAAATGATTTTGAATAACTGAATCTATGCACCTCTTAGTTCCAGCAAATGAATTGATGTCTCGGCACAATTTGACCTATACTGTGTTTGTGCGTCATTTAACCAAGCAAACGGACAGACACAATGATAGTGATTCACAAAGGGCATCAATCAAATATGCATGCTTCCGCGGTTGCTTGTATTGTATTCTCCGGAACACAAATAAAATACATTAATTAATTAAGTTCACATTCTACTGGGAACCTATCACATAGCAATTGACTCTTCAGTTCATTATTTAATACGGATATGGCTTTTTTCTCAACATAACCGTTACCTCGATTTCAAGTCTGCAGTTTGTGAAAGAATGGCAGCTTCGCTACGTCGCGCTGCCTTGCTTATGTTGTTCTCAGTAAAAAAATAATAGCTCTGTGTGTTGCAGCATATCAAAATGTAAAGGGTTATTAACAAGCATTAGGTGATTGCACATAACATGAATACTTCAATATTTCTGAATTCATCATTAATTCTTTGTGATACTAAAGCATAACGTTCAATACGCAGTCGTTGTTCTAAATATATATATGAGCTGTTGTAGCAATTATACGAAAGCAATAGATATATAGGATAATAAATAAATGTAGATTTAGTACTAAAGTCATTAAATGACTTGCAAAATATTGTTTTATTCAACAACTTCTAGAGATTAGGTATTAAATCTACACAAATATAATATTCCTTTCATCACATTTCCAAAATAAGAACAGTTTATAATTCACAAGACTTGTCCATTTTTCATGGACGCGCCTATAGCGTAACGCTTACACTATCCCGCTTGAACGATATGTTTCTATACAACTCAAGTAGTGTCACGTTAAAATATTATTACATTAGTGTTAAATAATGTTCATCAAATAGCTTCATTACACTCCTGTACGTAAGTTTATATGATAAAAGTACTTCATCACATGCTGCTACAACGACTTCGTAAAAACAGTATCACACAACAGTACATGTTTATCGTACATATATTTTGACATGTCGTAATTTGCAGTTAACTAGCACAGCTTTAAGATGCGCTTAATGATAGCATTACACTTTAAGTGTTTCAGTAGTTATGTTCAAGGATATGTGAATATAACAAAACTGCAGCTCTGTGAATTCTTTACTAAATCCATTGAACTCGTTGACAATAATTTACTGTCATCTTACTCGATAAATAAGACCAGTTTTGGACCATAACTTATTCAATATCCTCTAAAAATGTAATGTATTCAATAGTTACAGAGGTAAAATATTGACATAATTTTTAAACAGAATTTTACCTGTGGTTTCACAATACCCTTTTGCAGGATTACAAGTCTTGCCAGAAGTACACTCAGGACAAGGTTTCTGTTGAAATATATAACAAATAATTAGAATATACCTCTCCTTCATTTTTATTTTTACTGCTTGCATCGCAAACATTTTATTAATCAGTATGTAGATCTGTATTATATACGAGTGAATTTTCTTAAATAACGTCGCGGGCATAATGCCAGTATATTAATATAAAAAATTAAGATTATAATTATACGTTATATGATAAAAGTCATATACTATTGTTTTCAAAGTTTTAAATAGAAAGGATCATACGCAAGGTGATTCAGTGCCTCGTGAAGTCCCGACCTAGTAAAATGTTCTCGAGTCAAAAACAATTTGTTAAATCTATTTCTTTTTTGTCTTTTAAAGATCCTTTATGTTTTGTGATTGAAATTGTTACTGTGTGTATACCACACTTGCCAAAATTATATATGTATATAATTAGGCAAATAAAACAATTTTCAAACATCGAATAATATGTAAAATGTGTACTGCAAATATTTGTGCACATTATATTTAATCAATAAATTACATGCATTCATTTCTTATTGGAAAATTTGACTTAGAATGTATAGAAAATGAATTTTTATTACCTCCCTTTATTTATATCAAATGTAAAATTGGGTAATATGTTTATAAATAATGCTTATTGGAACTTACAATATTGATAAATCTTAATTTGAACATCATATTCATGAATAAAACCATGTAAACAAATTGTGATACAGGATCTTTAAAATACCAATAATTTACAGATCTCTACTCCGACCATTAATTTGAATAATAATGAAATTAAAAACAAATATTAACATGAGCTCTTTTGTGAAAAATTATGTTATGGTGAAATTATTATTGTATCCACTTAAACTGATAATAAGAATTAGAAAGATTAGATATGCATGATGTATAGGAAATTATTAATATCACTTTTAAGACCCCGTAACAAAATTTTTGTATGGTTTTATATCGCCAATGCTCAAATGGGGATTTACGAGGGCCGCTCGAAAAGAACTGCTTATTGTCCTCTATCTCGTGATCCACGTGGAACACGATAAAAAACAATACATACCTGTATAGGGTAATTCAATACCTACACAACGGTGTATAAATGTACATGTTAGACTAAGTGTAAGACATACAATTTGCCATTTAAATACACGCAGTCATTGACCACTGTAGTAAAAATGGTTGGTAGAAGCGTCGACAAAAAATATGAAATACGGGCTAACACCAAAGCTCGCTCAAAACTGGGTTGCTCCTTGAAGCAGTTGATGACTGAACTCTCTACTCCTTATGTGCTTTCTTGTGTGTCTTATGACACAAATAAGCGATGAAAAAAGAAATTTGAGTCTGGTGTAGAGTGCATCAAAAATGCACCAAAATCAGGTAGGCCAAAATCTGCATCTCGCATAGTTTCGGCGTTTTTGAAAAAAGAAAACGTAACTGTTTTGCCTCGACTCCCGTATTCTCCAGACCTTGCCCTGTTTGATTTCTTTTTGTTTCCGAAATTAAAATTCTTCCTTGCTGGGCGGAAATTCAAGTCCGACAGGCACTTGGATCTGCCATTCATCAGTACCTTATTACTGTGCCCAAATCAGCGTACCGTGACGCCTTCAAAAAGTGGATCTTTGCATTTCTAGTCACGGGCAGTACTTCGAGGGCATGAAATGAACACTTTTGACCTAACTTGAAATTTGAAGTCACCAGATAGAAATAAGCAATATATTTCGAACATCCTTCGTATCAATATTGTAAGGGTGAAGAAGCATTATTTGTATAAAGATATTTATATTTAACATTTCATGTAAAAAACGGAGGTTATAAGAAATTTACTTTCGACAAAGTCTAAGACATGCTTTTTTACTAAAAACAATGAATGCATTACTTTTAACGTTTAATTGTAAATGAGACGTCCTTTTCAGTTGCATATTATTGGGAAGCTTTTTGGTAACTTAATATAAAAATGTTTTTTGAAATCACTCAAATCCAAATGATTACACATAGATGTGTAATTATGATCATTTAATAGTGTGTAAAAGAAGAAACGAACATAGAAATATTCACCCTTTTGACATTAATATCCGCTGCCAGAATCTCCACACAACTTCCTTTATTTCTATCACTTTCGTGTCCGTCTGAAGAGTATATATTGCATTTCTTGAAAATTTTCATGTAGCTCAAAGCTTTACAGTCCGGCCGCATTCCGCATTCCAGAACACATTCCGGGAGTGCAATACTTTCTAAAGTGACTATTATGTCCATTTCTCCTCGGCATTCACGTTTAAACTTGACAGTATATTGTATTTCTACACCATCCTTACTTAAATATGTAAAACAAAAAACAGTTTCTGAACAAAATAAGAATAGTAAAATATGATTGACATTGAATATTATCATTTTCAATTTAATTGTAATTTAATTTAGATGGAGTTTTAATCACGTTTACACTTTTTTTGTTTTGTGTGTTCGCATTCCAACTATTCGAAGATGTTGAAGATAACTGTACTCCGTCGGGTAGTACAGTAAAAATAATTCATATGACCTAAAATTATTTTTTATCAACAGATTTTAAAATCAAACATATTTTAACACAATGCAATGGCATATGAAAACTTGAACAGCAACACCGTTTGAATGAACATTAAAGCGAGAACTCTTTATAAACTGTATATACATAATTTATTCACTTCATATCAAATTATTGTTGAAACGATCAGCTCGACTGTAAAAATCGATAATTCACTCTTACTTTTACATATGCATTTGAAATGATGAGGTTTAGTTTTAAAAAGTGATTTTGACGATGTCGTTATTGCGTTTCTATTCTATTCTAAATTTAAATTTAAATTTAAATTTATTCAATGAAAACTAATTTAAACTTTTATAATGAATTTGCTAAAATTCCGTATCTTTATAATATAAGATATGGCTTGGAGCAATTTATATCCAAATTGTTACATGGAAAATAGATCACATGGAAACGTTTTTTTTCGCATAATGTCATTATATAATTCTTCTTTGATGAAACTGGTATAAAGAAAAAAGAATGAACAAAAATATGAAACGGAAGAAAACATTTTATCAAATATGCATCTCATGTAAAGGGTGTTGTTTGTGAAATATCACATACTCGTGTATGCATTCAATCAGAAATTAGTATCAGTTTTCCTTTGATTGTCCAACGAACAGCTTTAATTGCTATATTATTAAAGGTTTTAATATTGATAATTGAATAAAATTTGCGTTACGAGTTTCAAGTCCTTCAGTCAAACAGTCAGCTATGAAGTCAGATATAACGTTTATTTCTTTGTGACAAAAATGGAACCATGCACATTTCTACAATTACATTTAATACAGCAAGATAAAAACAGCATATTTCATTATAAAAATTACATGCAGATTATTGCATCAAACTATTATAATTAAGTTCCAAAAGACCCTCTGAATAAATTTTGGTGAGCAACTTCAATGCTGTAATAAAAAAATACATGACTTTTAAAGAATTTCAAAATAATTGCCATGTTTCAAAAAGAATTTTCTCTGTAACTGTAGTGAAGATACCTTTTCAATTTTATTAATTCCACTAGTTTCTTAATCTTAACTATGGTTTGATTATTTTTGTAAATGAGACAGGTGGTCATTAAATAATATTTATTTGTGCCAAGAGAGGCGGTTCATAAATAACATTAATTAGTTTTCAGAGAGGTGGCCTCTTAATAATATTAATTTGTGCTTGAAACACGAATTCATAAAGAATAAAATTTCCACACTGCTTTACATGCTTTTAATTGAAAATAATGATTTTGCAATTATAGAGCAATATTAAACAGTGAATGATTACATTTGTATATAATAAATCATTGAAAACAACAAAAAGGCAAGGTAAGGTGTTTTACACCTAAAAATAGCAAATGAATATTTCATGATCTAAATATCTAAGCATGCGGTATTGACATGGCACGGTCGTCCAGTTTTGCTCTATTGTTGCAACTATCTGACATTGAACCACTGCAGATAGAAGTTACATATAGAAAACAATAACGATTAAAAACCAAATATCATCTAAACTATGCTATTGAACAAACTTACAGCATGAACAAATCTGGCATAATAGAACGTACAAATTATCGTGATACATTTATTTCAACAAGTAAATATTCCTAGTCAGCCTGTTCACGTACTTAAAGTGACATTTAGTTCATCACTGGGTATATAGTTAATGAGCCGCTTTATCAGAGTATGTATGACGATAATTAATATGATGTACTCAATAAGGTGTGTGATTCTCAGTTAGTGAAAACCTGATTTCAATTTTGAGAGTATTGATGTGCTATATATTATTTTCGCAACAAAACTTGTAGAATGTGCAAGTACCGCTTTACCAGTCAAGCGTTTTCAGAAACTTTAAAACCCGTTTTGGAATCAGGCATTGTCTATCATAACATTATGATAGTTTTTCGAGAAGTATGTTGTCATGAAGGACGACCACGTGGAGCCGCTCATTCAGAATGTTATGTCAAAGAGGCAAAGTGTACATTCAGAAAAATGCTTAGAAAATATTCTGAAAATTATCTAGCCTTAAAGGGCCATGAGCTCGGTAAAACAGCAGATTAAGACTCTTCTCACTTCTGGAAATTTATGAACTCGAGAGAAACGAAATCTGAGAGTAAGATGACATCTGTGATAAAATTTTAAAATGAGGTTATACGTGACCGCTAACAACTTGTCCAACACTAATTAAGATATTTTTGCACACTTTATTCACAAAATGATACGCCTGAATATGACGAAAGTCTAAAGCAAAAGTGACTAATATAGTAGCACAAAAAAAGTGAAGTATCTACAGATAAGAATGTACACATTTTATCAGAAGAGGTTTGAGACGCTATTTAATTATTGCCACTGAATAAAGCTAGTGATGGAGATTGTATTGTCTATAAATATTTGAGTTTTTTTCTAAGTGCGTATCATCCAGAATACTGGCATATTTGATATTGCAAAGTTATATAACTGTGTCATCCATTTTTCCCAGTTATTTCCCTTTTTTCACTTTGAAAATAGGGCCTTGTCTGGTTAACCTATTCTGGCAAGTTGGATTTATCTTAAATTTCTCCTAATTGCTTAATTTCTTTAATGATATCTTTCATATTTTGTAGGTGGATACCTTTGATGATCCTCTTATTTTTTGTGGAGTAAGTGGTCTCTAGGGTCAAGGTCAAGGTCACTGGTTTAAAAAATAAATATAAACATTTTTGCTCATACAGACTTTATTTTTTAGTCGATGTCTTAGTTTAATACAAACATGCCAAGGGAGGTCCTCCTTCTTTGGGTGTAGTAACGGGTCATTTGGGTCAAGGTCAATGTTACCAATGTCAAGGTCACCAATGTTAAAATAGATCTTTACAGGTGTATTAACCTTATTTGATAGACAGATGCTATTTATAATTGATAGAAACATAAAATTTGATGGAGTAAGTGGTCAGTGGGGTCAAGGTCACCAGTGCAAAATTATATTTTTTCACATTTGCTCATACAGCCTTTATTTAGTGACAGATATATTTTATATTTGGTAGGAAGATAACTTGCATGGTATTCATCCTTTTGATTGGGGTAAGGATCAGTGGGTCAATGTCACTTGTGCTAAAGATAGATTTTTACACTTTTGCCCATACAGCTTTTATTTATTTAAAGATATATTTCATATTTGGTAGGAAGATAACTTGCATAGTATTCTTCCTTTGGATGGAGTAAGTGGTCAGTTCGGTCAAGGACACCAGTGCTAAAAATAGATTTTTACACTTTTGCCCATACAGCCTTTATTTATTGACAGCTGTATTTCATATTTGGTAGGAAAATAACTTACATGGTATACTTCCTTTGGATAGAGTTAGGGGTCAGTTTGGTCAATGTCACCAGTGCTCAAAATAGATTTTTACACTTTTGCCCATACAGCCTTTATTTAATGACAAATGTATTTCATATTTGGTAGGAAGATAACTTGCATGAAGTTGAATATTTTTGAACTTCACAAGTCAGAGCAATGACTTGGCAACTTATATTTTTCACAATTACAAAATGCCATGATTTTGTCAAGCTATATAACTTGTGTTTACAATTTTTTGTCAATTTTTCTGTCCATAACTGAGTGAATGGGTAAACATTTTTGAAATATTGCTACTGACTAGAATCTGAACCGGGGGCATTTGTGTTTAACAACTGTTAAATGTTTTTTATATATCATCAATATCAACTGATGGTCAATCACTTTTATAACAATCGTTTAAAAATATAGTCAATTTCGCTTAACTTGATAATGAAAATAATAAGCATAATTTCGCGGTAAATATTTAATGTAGAAAAAGCTGGCGTGGTCCTTTATCGGTTACAGTTATGCACAAATATATTTTATACACATATACAACATATGGTACTTCGTATATCTGAATATTTCGGTATTCCAGGCAATTTAAAACAGTTCATGTAAATTGATAAAACTCGATCGGTAGTTGCGGTTTTTAAAGTGCTTTGGTGTTAATGTATATTTTTTTCAAATATTGATAAAAATTGTATTCTTATAAAATATATCGATTGAAAACAAATGTTGATAATTTCTATGTGATTTAGTATGGACATTTGCATGATAAATAAAGTATAGAATCATTTGTTTACACTTGTAAACAACATCAATATATGCTTCATTAGTGGTTTGTCACTCTTTATCAGATACTAAATACTATCAGCATAAACTTTTATTGTATTTCAGACCTTCGATTATATACCAATTATCTTTAAATATATAATTGTGATGTGCGACGTACGAATGTTTATATTAACCTCAAAATTATTTTTTTACAACTTATTTTCCCGAGAATTTCAGGAACCGACCTTTGGCTGCTCTAGAAGATAACAAATAGCGTCAAGTAAATATCAATCCAATTTTACAGATTGTAATCTATTTTCTTAAAAGATTTTGACATTTTATGACTTTTGAGAAGCTTGACTGAAGTTTAAGAGAATGGGGTCTACTTGCTTCCTGCTATAGACTGATACGAGAATGTCGTTCACCATCATTTTAAGTTTAGTAAAGTTTCAGAATCGCTTATCTACATGAAAACTATGTAAGAGATGGTATAGAATACCCAGAAGGATAAAACCCAAATTTATGAGGTCCAGAGGGATGAGACAACAGATGTGCAGTAAGCTGGGTTATACGTTTTAGCTGTCAAAGATTAGGGGTAGATTTTCATTGATGAGGTAGTTTGCCATCATCTATGGATTTTAGAAAGAGGATCTCAAGGATAGGCGATAGCTCAAAATAAAAGTAATTGGCTTTATCTGGTCTGGAACATTTGCCTTTTAAGGAGTAATGTTAACCAGAACCTTTTCTATCCAAGTGACATTTATTAAGGTTTTTTGGCATTCTAAGTTGTTGCCCATTGTTGATCACAGGTGACGACACGTAATGTGCATTATACATGTCCTGGAAATTCAGTTTACAGACTGAGGAAGATTTAAAGGTGACTTCATACTAAACACAAAGTTGCATTGTTGATGTGTTATAATTTGGTATTGATATTGTGTCGTAGTGTTAACTGTTTTCAATGCTATCTGTTCTTTGTTATGCAAGGTTAAAGCTGATTTAGAAAGAATTAAAACAGGCATTAAATGTAGTCGTTTTTTGTGTTTTCGAACGCTGATTTGATATATGACCTTTAAATTTTCCAAATAAAAAACTTGCATGGTATGCTTTAATTATTCCGTTCTAAAAGACTCTTCACGCCCCTAGATAGTAATCATCAAATAACAGCAAATTCTATTTTTATCAAAACCATGAATAAATAATTGAATCCTTATTGATTTCAGGGATAGTCTATAAAATTGTTTTAACATTTACTACCCACGCCTCCAGGTGTGCTAAATGACATATTAAAATATCAAATACAAATATTATATCAACGGTAATTGTTAAAGACGCATATTTATATCAATCAAAAAGTAGACGAAACCTGGATTTGCTATGCAACCTTTGATTTAGAAAATCACAAAATAACAGAGTTTAATATCAACGCATCATAATTCGCTTTTAGGTATTAGATGCCTAATGCATTATCTCCTTTCTGAAGAGTATTCATATTCAGTGTGTACACATAATTTCGATAGGGCTTGGGTTCAAACTCCAGAAGAGGCATTTTTCTCAAAGTATTCCTCTGTTTTCTTTCCGTTTAGCCAGATTTTGATTTTTTTCTTACTTTTTGAAAAAAAATCTGAAAAATCAGAAAAAAAAATTAATGCATCAGTTTTTACTGTGAATTCTGTGGAATTTGACACGGTAACAACTTAAAATGATTAAATGTTTATAATTTGATATCGGCAAGGTAAACTTTCTTTATATTTTTCACAAATGTTATGATTTGTGCCAAGATAAGTATTATTAAGTAATATGTTGATGCCCCTATTTAATTTGACAACACCTAACTGGTTTTCTTACCACACCCTTTCCTTATTTGCTGTAGAATTACAAGCACCTGTTTCAATAGATCAAAACTATTTTTATATCTTTGATTTTTTTTGTAGTAATTAAAACTCTATGGTTCTTTATTAGTACTCTTCAACTAAGAAATAAATGAAACAAGAAAAACTTTTCATCAGAAAATGAAAACGTATTCTTCGTTGTATTTGTATAAAACTGAAACAAAAGTTATACTTCAATTGTTAATATTTTTCAAACAAGATGGTTTACTTTTGTAATTTTTGTATTTATGTCAAGAATAAATTACCATTGATTAATGATAAGCTTTAAATGCCTTTTGAAAAAGTGTTAAGCATTAAAAAGCTTCATCAAGTGATATAACAAATAACAAAGATAATGATTTAAACGTACCAAATAGAAACTTACATTTATAGACGTCACATTTGGCACGTGAAAGAAACGTTATAATATAAACATTTTAATTAATCGTCTATAATTACTGTTTCATACAATGGAATTTGTACATGTGTATATATAGACGTAATTATTCTAACGAGCAAAAAGTATCTAAAGATGTATATATTCATATCTTATTTTTGACTACTAAAACTATTCACTGATATCAAACGAAAATAGAAATATCGAAAATAAACTTAAATATGAAGTCTTGCTTCTTTAAAACTAAATTTATGTCTATAACGAAAAATAAAACAAATACACGCACACACACACACGCACGCAAGCACGCATAACCCACGCGCGCGCGCGAAAGACACGTAGCTGAGTGGGTTGATTTTAATCACTTAAAGTAAAATAGAGGCACAGTTTAGAAGTAAGCTATTCTGAATGTCAGTTTAGTAAATCAGTTAAATGCACATTATGCCTGGAAAATAATTAGTTTTTAAGGTATCTAGAAATGTCAAATGTGTGTTCAATAATATTTTTGTTTCAATGGATTAAGAGCATGTAATATTTTAAACGACTGATGAGTGTAGCACCAAACTTGCAGTAATATGTGGCAAAGGTAGCAACATGAAATCCAAGTAGTAATTTGACTTCCATACATAATACAAAATTACTAAAATTATACGAGTTACAAAAGAGAACAGAAACTAAAGATATTTTATCTACATGGCCAATAAATAAATTTCATAAACAAAAATAATGACGTTGGGTTTCATATCGATTCCAGATCTTGTTTTGGTATCAAGGCAACCAAAATGAGTTTTATAAGCATATAAATGTGCAACTTCATTGTGGTGAAATTGGAAGTACAAATCTATTTACATGAGATACCTTGCATTCGGATCATCCGTACATCAATATTAAATCAACAAACATGTCTATAAGTAACAGTCCTAATTCAAGGGTAAATTTCCGCATTGTAACGGATATTTCCATCCAAATTTAATCTTTTTTATGAGAATGATATTTTTTTTATTTTTTACATATTTATTTAATGCAGCGTTAAGCTAATTATAACAAAAAAGATTATGATGATAAAGATAAGAATATGGCAAAGTCTTCTGCATCTTGTTATATGTACGTCTTTACCACGTGTTAAAATCAAAGAAAATGGTGATCCTCGACATGAAAAATACATGAAAATTGTAGCCTCGGTTTGATTGAAACTTTCTATTCAAGGATAAGAGAAGAGTGGACTAGAAATGTGTCCATAGGACAGGGGTGCCCCCACCGCGCCACTGTTCTGTCAATCTTATTACTCTAGGTCAATTTTTTTTTTTTTCAAAACTAAAAATCTTTTACTAAGTAAAGGGCAAGAACTTAACAAATCCTGAATAAATCCACAAGCAAACTCCAAAGTGCATAAGTACACATGCTGACCAACATTCTTGTAAACTTTCAGGCCTACAAGTGAAATACTTTTTGAGCTATGCATGAACAAGTTGAAAATTGCAAATTTATACTACTGTAAGTCAAGGGCAATAACTCTTACAAACTGACAAATTCCACATGGCAAGTCCCAGGTTCATAGCTTCACAGTGATATGAATCATTATTCCTGTAATTTAGTGATGTTGATCATTATTCCTGTAAAGTTGGTTGATTCTAACTCAAGCACTCAAGGAACAAATAACAACATAATGAAACGGTTTTTACTAAGTCAAGGGGAATAACTCTACAAATACTGGATAAATCCACAAGCGGAACCCCAGGTGCAAAACTAAATATGCTTAGCAACCTTCCCGTAAGGTTTAATGACTCTATGTCAAATCCTTTTTGAGTTACATGCGACACAAGTTGAAAATTGCAAAATTTTCTAAGTCAAGGGCAATAACTCTAAAAATACTATATAAATCCAGACAAAAATACCCAGGTGCATAACTACACATGCTGATCAATTTTCCTGTAAAGTTTCATGACTCTATGTCAAATCCTTTTTGAGTTACATGCGACACAAGTTAATAATTGCAAAATTTTACTAAGTCAAGGACAATAAATCTAAAAATACTAAATAAATCCAGTCAAAAATACCCAGGTACACAACTACACATGCTGATCAACATTCCTGTAAAGTTTCGTGACTCTAGATCAAATCATTTTTGAGTTACATGCGACACAAGTTGAAAATTGCAAAATTTTACTAAGTCAAGAGCAATATCTCTAAAAATACTAAAAATTTCCAGACAAAAATACAATACCCAGGTGCACAATTACACATGTTGATCAACATTCCTGTAAAGTTTCATGACTCTTGGTCAAATACTTTTTGAGTTACATGCGTCACAAGTTGAAAATTGCAAAATTTTACAAAGTCAAGAGCAGTAACTCTAAAAAAACTAAAATAAATCCAGACGAAATACACAGGTGCACAACTACACAAGCTGATCAACATTCCTGTAAAGTTTCATGACTCTCGGTCCAATACTTTTTGAGTAACGTGCGACACAAAAGAGAACGGACGGACCGAAGGACGTACGGCCGGACGGATGGACGGACGGACGGACAAGGTTAAATCTAAATGCCCGCTACTAAAGTAGGGGCACAAAAATCCCTAGCACCGGCCTTAGCGGTATACATAATTCAACACATAATGTGCTGGAATTAATAATTTCGTTGGATCAGAAATATAATAAATTAAATATGTGTTTCTATCGTATCCATTTTTTATCTCTTTTAAATAAATGTGGACATTTTAATTTTTTATGCCACTCGAATGAATACTGTTTTTGAAGCTCACTTGATGGAATGAATTACATCTTGCAAAAAATAAATATTTTTGATTTATCCTAAACCATTTGTTTAAATGGCATTTCGTTAATCTTAATTGAATATTATATGTTATTCACAGTGGTAGCATCAATTACAGACAAATTGCCCATAAGGATATAAAAGATAGAGCTACAAAATAAGTTTAAATAAATTTACATCAGATTGCGATGATTTATTGTTCATTTCAAATTAAAATCATGATTCATTTTAACTGATTGCATAATGATTAATTCAAATAATTGATATTTCATAGAGCAGAAGGAGAAACCTTGAAAATATAGCACACAATTTGCAAATATAGTTTCTTCTTTCTTGTTTGCTGTTTGTTTATTTTTGTTGTATTTTTTGTTATTGTTGTTTCTTTTTGTTTGTTTTTCGTTGTCCCTTCTTTATTTTAACTGTTTATCAGATCTCATAGGTTTGGTTTTCGATCAGAAACAAAATTATGACAATAATGACAGAATAAATATATATAGCATAAAGCAAAAAAAAATTTGATTGTGCAGTTATAAAAATATTTGCCCCACAAATTGTCAAATTGTAAAAGCCTCTTTTAATTATCTTTTTGTACTATATAATTGTCTTCTTTCAAAATGTTGAACACTTAGAACTGAGTTCTTTAATTTGCATCGATAAAGAACATACTTTCCCAAAAAATTAAATTCAGTGTTGCATTTTAAGTGGCTATTGCCTAAATGATATCTGTTAAGGTTTGTTGACATCTGTATATTTTTATTTTTTTCACGATTTTATATGTTCCCAGAAAGAAGAACTTAAATGGCAACCCCCCCCCCAAAAAAAATGTTCTTTAGTTTCAATATGATTATTGCAGAAAGTGTATGTATTGACATCTTTCATAACCATTTTTGTAAAAGATAATGTGTTGCCAGTAGTCTGTGGTTAACTTTATACTGAAACCATTGTAAATTTAATACCTTTGTAATATTTGTTTGTTTGTTTGTTTGTTTGTTTGTTTCATTTTACGCCTTTTCCAACAGTATTTCAGTCATATAGGCGGGTAGTTTCCTAACCATCGTTCCTGGAGAGTTACACCAGTACTAGACTACCTTCCTCCGCGCTAAACTACCAAAGCATCTCCCGGGGATCGAACCCACGCCAGAGAGGTAACTTGATTAGAAGTCATCGACTCTAACCCCTCGACCACGGATGCGGTTTGTAATATTTGAAGGTAGCCACTAAATGCTAATTTCATTTAAAGCAATCATTCAAATTGAGTTCATCTTCCCATTTACTCATAGCAGCATTGGATGTATTTGCTCTAAGATATAATCATAAATTTGTCTGCATCCGCTCTTTTGACTACTGATAATTTTACTCAATAAAGGGAGAATATGCATTTCCTCTTTCTGAGTTATGTGCCTAAATAGCATTTGATTGAAAAATCTCCTAATATACTCACAAATGTGTTGGTACTCTAGAAAAATGGTATTTCAATCAAGCTTAGTTAAAAGATCATCAAATGATAACAAATTACCTGGAATTACTGTCTAAGAAGTCATTAACCAATATAATGTCGCAATTTAAATATCTAGGAAAACAAAGAGAACAACCATCTTTTTTTAAACATAGACTTATGTTAAACTCTGAGACCCAAATTTTAGAATTCTGATTTACAACATTTCTTTTTATGTAATCTGGTCCTGATTCCACAGGAATTTTAAGAATGAGTTTTGTATAGCTTTTATTGTTTAACATCAGGATTTGGTGAATTAAGAATAACGTGGTTTACATTTTGTAAGGCAAACAACGTAATAAAATTATTACAACATTTTTACCAACAGGGTAATAATGCGTCTTGACTTATGAGTATATAACTTATTAATCTTCTCCTGTTTAGATAAAAAAAATAGCTCGAATCATATAATTTAGATTAATAGTTAAAGTAACACCAAGTAACAGAATGCATTCAGATTCCCACTAAAAGTTAAACTCCAAGCAAACTGTTTGATTATTCTCTTTCATAGAACCAATCCATACTGCTTTTGTTTAATTTTGTTAATAATGTTGCATATTTTAATACTTGCATAGTGTGTCTTAGTGATTTAGCATTTCCATCAAGCATTATAGTTGCGTCATCAGAATACTGAAATAAGTATTCAGTTTCAACCTAGTATACAAAAAAGACAGAATTTAAATCTTTTATTAGGATGATAAAAAGAACATGATTTTATGGCATGTACTTATTTTGTCTCCAAGGATGAATGCCATTGTCGGTATAAAAAGCAAGACTTGACATGTTTTAATAAGATTGTCGTCTTTTCCGCTGTAGCCCCTGTAACCGCTCACTTACAATATGGATCTACTTATTATTATGGCTGTAGTAGAAAGTGAAAGTAAAAAATGTCTACCTGTTGAGATTGGTTCCGATTTGGTTAAAATTGAACATCAGCGAGTATTTTTAATTTGCTTATGTACAACTCGTATGAATTGAATCATTAAGTCATCAGTTATCTTATCAATTTTGTATTATCTCAACTATATTTTAGTCAAGTCAAGTCAAGTCATGGGGCTGCTGCAAAGATAATTCTTTTTTTTAAATCTATCGACTTGATATGATAATGACCTCGAAAATTTTCCAGTTTTCAAAGCTTTGTTATCAATATTGAATACCATAAAACAAGATAAATAAGTGAAAAAGTCCTTATCAGACTTGTAACGTAACAAAGTCATAAATAGGCTTTTGAAACTCTTTCTCACGATTTTAACGGTTTTTTAAGAACATAAACATTTTTATAAGACATAACATACTATTGTTAACCTTGCCATTTTATAAGAGATTTTCGACCATGCGACCACATACATGCATCGATGACAAGATGTAATGAAAGTAACCGTGCAACCACATACACGCATAACAGGACTCCTCCGAGAAAAAGGACAGTGTTGTCCGCCTGTAGACAAAAAAAAACACCATTGCCTTATTGTCATTTTTGAGGAGGCTAGTTTTTAATTTTGCCTTTTGACGTTTTATATGTGATATGCAGCCTTCATAATCTTTGATCCCCTTTCAAAATTCCATTTAATTTAGTTCTGCTCATTGTTTTCTCGTTTAGGGCACACACATTGTTTTAATTGGGGACCATATGCCGCTTTACATGGAATGGCACTTACGTGTCACATTGAAGGTTTCATGAGTACCGCCATATTAACACATCTGCGGATGTTTCAAAATTCAAAATTGTCCAGTTCATGTTAAATGTTGAATTCTGCTTAAGCCGGTGCTAGGGGGGCGGTAGTAAGCACTTGACAGTACCGTCCATGAAAAGGCTCAATCAAACCGAGACTCCAACATTTTCAATTTTGCAGTGTTGGGATTTCTTTATGGATTCTTATTTTCTCTATTTCGGAGATTTGTCTAATTAAAGTATATACAATAGTAACGCAAACCAAGCAGTGTATCAGTTCATGTTCTTTTAAGTCGACTATGAAATTTTAAAAGGATTATACATGTATATAATTTCTTGGAGAATTTTGAGTTTAAAGTTTTCTTCTACTTTCCATTTTTATGTATATTACAGGATTATTATAATTTTGCAAAACATGAACATTTCAATTACGTTTTATTTGCATTTAATATTTGAAATATATTTTACACTCTATTTTCAATTTTCCAATATTAACTTGGGGGCATTTTTTGCCAAAGTACTCTCGATTTAAATATGATCGAAAACTGTACTTTTTAAAACTGATAAAAGTTATGTTTATCGTGTTTCGACTTATTCTACTACTCTAATAGAAAAGGTAATGTAATGGGTTGCAAGAAAATATAAACTTGAGCAGCCGGCAATTCTGACACAAGTAAGACTGTACATATTTGCAAGTTTAACCTTACCTACTGAATTTGTTAAATGCACTTTTCAAGCTTCAATATTTTAAAGTCAGAAATTTTTAAAATAAGTCAGCCATGAGTAAATAGCCGGATGTACAGCCTTGCATCCATCAATTCAATATCATCTAACATTACCTGAAAACATTACAAATTACCATATGTCAATGAACTCAACAATGAGTGACATAACAGATGGCTTACATAATGAGAAAGTTTAATCACTTTCATGTTGATATATTTGAAACAGAGATTTTCTTTACACCTACAAATATCATTTATTGTTAATTATACAAAGCAATTTAAGAACAGGTTATATTCAACGTAATTTATCATTTTATTCACTGTAGCGAGATACAAGATGAAAAGAAGTTTTTTTGAGAATTGAGTACCGCTCAAGCCGGTGCTAGGGGGCGTGAGGGATGTTGCACTTATTCATTATCCCTCATGTACAGACTCAATCAAACCGAGTCTGCAATTCTAATGTTATTTTGTTGTGATTAATGCTTCCGAGGGATCACTTTGTTTCCAGAATTTTTTACTAAGAACCCAATGCATTTGCGTGTTTCAATTCTTGGAAAAACATGCACGATATATCTAAGTCATGCTCAGACGAAAAGTTTACCAATATCTTTGCGAAGTACAATTTGGACTTGCAAGTAACATTTCTCAATTTGTCTTCCTTAATATGTCCTTCATAAAATAGTATGAATTGCAAACATGTGTTGAGATATGTTTAAAGATGATTAATTTACGAATAACCCTTCAGTTAAATATCTTAAATGAATATGCTCATTTATAATGAATTTATGTTATTACTACTTTATAAATGAAACACTGCATAATATGTCCTACACGTCAGGATTTCGGAAAACAGCTATCTGTTTCAACAATGCCTCTTTTACTTCCTTTTATATATTACCAATTGAACATGACTTAATCATTCCATAGCCTTTTTCTTTGTTTTCAGAAAATATAATACATAGAAGAAAAGTGCAACACAAAACTAAATATGACGATAATCTACATGAAGTCATGTCAAAAGTTTCAATAGGATACTTCATGAATTCGTCGATTCTTTTATTCTTCTGTCATTTGTTCAATCTAAAATTCATTTGTTGTATATAACTGAACCATGATATATTAAAACAAAGTATGAAAATGTTACGATTTATCTAACTATAGTTTGTTCTATTTCCAAAAAAAAATTTAAAAAATTTGTCATGTCGATATTGCAACACCAAAAAAAAAACTCAATAAGAGTAACACTATTCAAATCCAAAAAATACACATTGGCACGCACACAGATTCAGCCGGTAAAGGTTTATTTTTTTTATATCTTTAGGTTTTCATTTTTAAGTGTCTTAATGATCTGACTTGAATCTTGCTGAATAACACGAAGTGAATTCCATGTCGAAATGTCTATAATTCCTTATACCATTTATGTACTCCTATTAACATTATTTTTTTCTGATGCCGTTGTAATTAATTGAAATAAACAATATAAAGTATTTAAAAATATTCATGTCAGACAATGAAAAAGTATAATTGTTAACTTTTTGTAAACAGGAGGAAACGATGCATCTTCATGTGTGCGCATGTATTTTTAGTATTATTAAAGTGTTGTCTTTTAATGGAGCCGATAAACCAAGAAGTGGGTTTGCTTGTTAATTGAATTATTTCTTATGTGAAAGAAGGCTTCATGACCTTGATTATATTCGAAAACCTACAAACTACCATATCGCTTTTTCGGATTTATTTGGTATTCCCAAGATTGCATAACAATAATATAATATTTAAAAATCGATTATGAAAAGGATAAATACTGCATGATAGATAAATTCATTTTCAGGCTATTTTTCCATTCAAAATCCACGCAGATCATAAGAAAGTCATGTTATATTAAAGGAACTCCACTGAGGTGAATAAGCCTAAAAACATTAAATTTTAATTTTTCGCATAGATTAACACGAGCGCTTAAAACAGAAATATAAATAAGATATAACTAAGAAATAGACAGGAAATACATTGCAAAACGTATGTTTGTGCTATTCTCTGACCGATTTGAGAGAAAAGCGTTCAAACGCTTTTTAATTTATGGTCATTTTTTACTATATTTATAATAATTATTACGGAAAAACGGAGCGAGTTAATGATCTGAAATTTTGCACATAAGTTATTAGTATAGATCTACATCAAATAGAGTAATAATCTCAAAAAGATATTTCCAGAACGGTCATGTCAAAAAAGTTCAGTTGAGTCTCTTTAAACACCGTTTAAATGATTAAAAACATTTTATAGTGTGTCATTCTCTGGAGATATGTTTGTCTCTCTTTATTAAATATTTGTCTGAGAAAAGAAGAAAATAAAACTCTATAAACCGTGCTTGCACAAGTTATTGATGTTTTAAGTTATTTTCATCTGATTCATAAATGATTTATAAAATCCTTTTGTGCATTCCTGGTGCATGAAACATTAACTTTTTCATATAGTTAACATGAACAATAAAATAAAGAAATTCTATGACATAACAAATATTGGTTTGAAATATATGAAAATAATTGGGAAGTTCTAAATGCCAATAAATCGTTTTTCAAAAAGGAATGATTTTAAACTAAATTATCTATTGAAAATTGTTTATTGCAAAATGATGTCCATATCTACGGAGCCCCTAAGGTGACATTTTCGACACTTTTCCCCTGGCAATTAATTCGTTTTTACGAAATTTTAATTCGTTTTTACGAAAAAGTATTTCGAAATTACGAAAAATTATTTCGTTTTTACAATATATTAGTTCATTTTTACGAAATATCTATTCGTAATTACGAAATATAAATTCGTAATTACGGAATATTAATTCGTTTTACGAAATATTAATTCGTAATTATGAAATATTTTTTATTTTTACGAAATATTAATTCGTTTTTACGAAAAAATAATTCGTTTTTACGAAAAAACTTAATTCGTTATTACGAAAAAACTTAATTCGTTATTACGAAATATTTATTCGTCTTTAAGAAATCTTATTTAAGGTCATTGTAAGCTTAACAAAAACCTACTAATCTCACAAAGGTATCATTTCTAGCCTGGCTCAACCTTCCGATTATATGCATAATGGTTTTCAAGTTATTATATTTAAGTGAACAGGGTTTTTGAGTGAGAAAACATTCTCAATCCAAAATGGCCTCTTTTCTCCATTGTCAAATACATGTTCCTATCAGCAATGTTTTATTTTTTGAGGAAATTTATTTTTACTGACATGTTTCTTTAAAAAAAGAAACATGCTATATTATTACTATCTTTTGTCATATACATTAGTAAAACTAAAGTGACGAGGGGGCTACAGACTTTCACTAATCTAATTTTAAAAAGTGTATTTCCTTATAATTTATGTATGGGCACCGTGTGATTATAAAAACATAACATTTTATTTCATTTCTAGTAAAAGAAACAGAAAAAAATGTCCGTGTTTGGATTTGACCAGACCCCAACAAAACTTCACATGTATTATTACGGCTTTGACGGCAACGCTATTGCCAGGCGATTAATTTAATTGATATACAATAGTGTTAAGTTATAAATTTTGCGTAGAAAAATATCACTTATCTATATTACATTTTTGGAAAACAAAAATTTTCTCTCATAAATATATATCAAGGTTTCAAGGGGGGAACCTTTTAGTTTTTCCGGGGAAAAACCTTATTATAACTGCTACCATGACTCTTGAAACCCTAGACAAAATTTAATTCGTTTTTACGAAATATAATTTCTTATTTACGAATTATTAGTTCGTAAAAGCGAATTTAGTTCCGAGGAGAAAAGTGTGGAAAATGTCACCTTAGGGGCTCCGTATCCAAATTGAATGTTTAATATGTTACAAACATTAAAAAAATAGTTAGAGGTTTACCGACCCTAGTTGATCATTGATAAGAATAAGTTTTTCATAACTTTTTTCTTACCTAGATAGTATACAACATTTATTTTTCAAATATTAGAAAATTTCACCATTTCTTTTATTAATATTTTTAGTGTCACACCCTATCTTTGAATGTTCGCTTAATTTCAATCACCATGGTGTTATTATTAGCAGGAATTATTTTTGCACATGAAACATGTTTTTGTAGCAATTATCTCTGTCTTTGTTTTCATTTTGGACCTAACTTACCAAGTGACTGTTAGTTACAAGTACTCATTGTGTTTTACATTATTTTTTACAATAAATGCATGCTCCTAAAATAAACTCTCCTTTTAACAGGCTCAACCATGACATTTCTTTTCAAACAACTAATTAAACCAGTGTTCGTATGTTAACTTCTATAAAAATATCTTCATATCAAAACCCTTTCATTAGGGCGATTAGCGTCAATTAATATTAACTTCCCTTACCGGATGTGAAGTAAATTGGGGATAACCGCTTCAAATGTATGCTAATCGAAAGTTAAATGTGAACTACTGATCCTTCATTTTTGAATATGACTTTAAAAAATTGTTTTAAAAACATGTTTAAAAGTTATTATAATTTGATGCAATATTCTGTAAGTATTATTTTATAATGATTAATGTTATCTATATATTATTGTATCAAATGGAATTGTAGAAAAGTAAATGGTTACATTTTTGTTATAAAGAAAGTACCGTTATACACTCTAGCTGAGTGTTTTACTGAAGAACTAGAAATTTAAAACACATGATTTATTCAATTATCAATAGTGAAGTCTTTAATAGTATAACGATTGAAGTTGATAGTTTGTGTTCGTTTCTTTCTTTATATCAAACTTGTATATAATATAACGGTATTATATCAATCAAGGGGACCATATGATCCTTTTTCCATTTAGTAAAGTTGATATCAATTGCTTAAAACAAGATCCACACAAGGAAAAGAATGTCGATTCCTTGTGTGTATCTCATATATAAAAAAGAGTATAACGACATCGTTAAAATAGCTTTAATTATTTTTTGATCCCATCTGTATAAAACTAAACCTTAACACTTCAAATATGTTTTAAGGTCAGACAGAATTATCGATTTCTACAGTCAAGCCGATTGTTTCAACAATTATCCGAAATTAAGTGAATGTGAATTATTTATGCATATATTTATATATTTTATGAAGAATTCTCGCTTTCTATGTTCATTCAAACCGTTCTGCTGCTGATTTTTGTCATATGTCATTGCATTGTGTTTGAAATATATTTTTATTTACTGCCTCTGATGGGATGAAGTTGCTTAAAAGATAGAAACATTGCAAGGCTAAATAATACATTTATACGCGTTTTAGGATTAAACCGCCGGACTGTATTGACGTTCAACACTTTTGAATAGTTGGAATGCAAAAGAATAATTTGTCTCAGTGATTAAAATACCATCAAATTAAATTACAACTATAATGATAATATTCGATGTCAATCATATTTTGCTATTCTTATTTTGTTCACAAACTGTTTTTGGTTTTACATATTTAAGTAAGGATGGTGTGGAAATACACTATTCTACCACGTTTAAACGTGAATGCCGAGGGGAAATGGACATTATAGTCACTTTAGAAAGTATTGCACTCCCGGAATGTGTTCTGGAATGTGGAATGCGGCCGGAATGTGAAGCTTTGAGCTACATAAAACTTTTCAAGAAATGCAATCTATACTCTTCAGATGGACACGAAAGTGATAGAATTAAAGGAAGTTGTGTGGAGATTCGGGCAGCGGATATTATTGTCAAAAGGGTGAATAATTCCATGTTCCTACTTGTTTTACACAGTCAATATAAAATGATATTATAAATGATACTTCTATGTGAAAACATTTTGATTTTGATTATATCAAACATATTTATCTATTTAGTTTTCTTTAAATACGAAAGAGCTTCGCAAACTAAGTAAGACGTTCTCATGCATATGTCTTTTGTTCAATGCGGTCAGGTTATTGGTTACAGAGCGAAAATTTCCTGTACGTCATTATTGATTTTTAAAAGACAAAAGGATAAATAGATTGAACACTTGTTTTTGACTGGAAACATTTTTCTAGGTCAAGTCCTCATGACTGAAGCACCTTGTACAATTATGATCTTTCTTATTACAAACTACGATATTTAATTTACAATGTTTCTTTTATCATAAAACTATTCGTATATAATCTATATTTTGAATATTAATTTTCTCGCAATACGCCCGCGACGTTTTACAAAAAATTGTATTTATATAATAAGTGGAATTATATTCTGACGGGACGAATATTTGTTTCATAGAATTACAGAAGGGGTAAATTACATGGATGATATTTGTATTTGTGTGTAAGATAAAATTTTTATTGAATTGACTGGGCTTTTAAAACAGTATTCTCACGAGTGAAATAAAATATCTTCTCACACAACAAACAAATTTTCTTTTTATTTTATGCTTCAGAATAAGTTAAAACGAAATTTCCTAAATAAAAACTTTAATATCAAAATCTGTTTCCTCACTGGTAGCCTCATTTTAAGTTGAATTCATTAATACAAAAAGCATTGAGCTGAAAAATAAGTTCGACAATCTACGTTAAATGGTCATGATTTTATTTATTTTATTCCACAAAAACATGAATGATCGCTTGTTTTATAATAAAAACAAACAATTCTAATTGAAGAAATGATCAGATCGTCCGACATTATTTCCGTTTCTTACGGCGAATTTATATTATACTAGGCTTTGAGTAATTTAAGCGGCTGCCATATTTAAATGTTATGTATTTCACGGGAGGAAAATAATTGTAATTTATTCAGAGGGATATCATTTGAATTTGTTAGTCATACATCTTTTTATAAGAAAGATAATTTATTTGAGGATTGTTACAGAATATAAAAAATTGTTGACAGATGTGTGAACATTAAAAAGCGGCAACGCTGGGTTGTTTACTTATTCTTCGGGCTGATGACTGTCAAGTTTCCGTATTGCATGAGGCAGTTTTTGCTCGTGTGATTCTGAAATATGTCCAAATGTCATCAAAAGAAATTTTGCATGTGAAAATAAATGTATCTTTCAGATAGTAAAAATGAAAGAAAAAATTGATAGACAATAGTTGGTGATTGGTTAGTTAAATGAAATTTTTTTTATTTTAACTTATTTGCTTTCCTCTTAAACAGCCCTGACATTGTCAGAATTGTCAGCAAAATTTAAACTTAGGTACCAAATGCGGAAAATCTTTAAAAATAAGTCTCGTCATTGAACAGTGTGAAATTATATTTTAATAATGTTCACTATGAAATTATCTAATATAATTTTCATTGATAAATCAGTAATTCACTCCAAAGCATAAAATAAAATGTATTATATCTTTCAACAGAAACCTTGTTCAGAGTGTACTTCTGGTCAGAGATGTAATCCTGCAAAAGGGAAATGTGAAACCACAGGTAAAACCGTTTTAATATTGTGTAAAATTATTAACTCTGTTACTACTGTATATGTCACTGTATAGAGATTGTTAAATGAATTATTATTCAATACTAATTTTATTTATCGAGTTAATTGAAAGTAAATTTTTGTCGAAGAGTTCAATAAATCTAGTAATGAAGCTACAAAAATGCAGTCTTATCAAATTACCAAAAAAATAGAATTACTTATAGTAAAACAGTATCACCATTTCACTGACACACTAATATAGTAACTTTAACAGTTTCATTATGCTGTGCTATTGTAGCGCAAATGACGTCATGTCAAAATATATGCATGGGAAAAGTGTGTTCTCGTGCAAAACCGTTTTACAGAGTCGCAAGACCGACACGGGTATGTTATAAAGTACTTTTTATATATATTTATATATATAAATAAATGCACGGGAATGTAACAAAGCGATTGGATAAAAGTAATATTAATCTAGCGTATTAATATTTTGACGTGACGCCACTTGCCTTCTATACAAACATAGCGTTAAAGAGGGCTTATGTTAACGTTGCATTATAGCTGCATCAACGAAGAATGGCTCTTTTTAAATTGTTAACCGTTCTCATTTTGGACATGTGATCAATAGAGTTTTATATTCGTGTAAATTCAATACTAAATTTATTAATAAAACAATATCATGCAACTCGTTCAAAAACATTTTAGTATAAAATCTACTCTTATTCATTTCTATAAATTGCTGTCGTATTAGTGCTATGTTGTATGAAATCGTACAGTGCTTTATTTTGGTATGCTGTAACACACAATTAAATGTTTATTATTGGCAAGGCAATGTCTCGAAATTATCATTTCTTCACCAGCGTATTAAAAAATTCGGACTTGTAAACATGGTCTATGTTGACATGGTTGAGCAAAAGCCAAACACTTAATAAACAAAAAATCGAAGAGACGATAATTGCGCTTCGAAAAGGCCCCTGTAGATTTTTACTTTATCAATTAAGGTAACTTATTTCAGTTCTAAACAATAGGATAAAAGCAGAATTTTTTTAGTCCTTTGTGATTCACTTTCTGTTGGTTTGTTTGTTTGGTTTGGCGCACAAACACAGTTTAGGTCACGCCGAATCATGATGGAAGATTTTAACTAGCCTCGAGTGATGCAAGCTTCAAAGCAACACCAGCTATCAAAACCACCTCACCTGCTTGAGCTAAGAGATGCATAGACTCCAGTATTTGGAACTTATTAAATCGCCCATCACAATCAACGGTGGCTGCAATTTATAAGTCTCAACCATATACGGCAACCCTGCAATCAGTAGAGGCATCACGCACTATGAGACACGTTATTCATGCGTGTATAGATGTTAAATATGTTGCCAATGGGCACAAAATAATACCAGCAGTCGAAATGCGACGATCATTGAAACATATTCCAAATATTTTAGGATTTTAATAGGTGAATAAAAGTGCTAGTCCACGAAAAGCGGAAGTTGCTCCCAAAGTTATAAAATACGTCTGTCATTAACGGGTAAAACCAACTTAAATTGAATCTTGAAAGGGGATCAGAGGAAGCCTGCAAATCATAAATAAATTACAAAAAAAATCAAAAAGCACACATGATTATTTTAAGGGTGGTTAAATAGTACTTTATCCTAGAAACTGGTTGGATTTTCGTGGAGACAAACTATCAGGCAATTCTAGCAATCATAGCGACTGCCTTACGGTCTTAACTATTTTCTGTACAGAAACACCCTGGAGGCCGCCCCAAGCCATGCTATTTCCATATAAAAGTATTGCCGTTTCAGAATAACTATACCAGAACACCTTATTGATTGTGGAGTAAACTTACATTCAGTCTTTATGCAAACTGTAAATAATGCAATTTATGTGTTTTTACATCTGTAAATAATTGATTAATTCTACGATACTTTAAAACAGTACGACCATTTTGCAATGGGAAAGTTAACCTTAAAATGTTAATAATTAAAGCATAGGTAAAGGCTGTGCATACAACATCATAGTACACCATAAGCGGTTGAGCTAAAAAAATGTTTTGCATATTCGTCACAAGTAACTTTTTCGCGGAAATACACAATAGCAGCAATTTAAAAAGTGCACAATTATTTTCACAAAATAAAGTATTTAGATTTTAGAATAATAAAATCACCCAACTAAAAAATTAGAACAAGAAGTTCGTCAGACACAACATTTACGTCACGTTAAACTATCTTCAACGTTTAAAAATATAACATTTCTGACTCAATATTATCAGAAAGCTTATTTTTTTCAGAAAAAAAAATTTTTTTAATGACAAACTTACCCGTCAGATGCAGGAAGCAAAAATCAAAACGCTTTGATTTCGAGATTGAGTTGAGCCATAACAACTTCGCTTCCCAGCATTATTGCTTGCAAATTTGTTTCCCTGAAAAGAATCAACTCTAACAGATGTACAGGAAGAGAGAAAAAGTCTTAGGAGAGGCCGTAAAGGTTGCGCAGCAAGACAAAGTAGCCCAGCAAAAATACGTTGCACAGCAAGTCGTGGCTTTGCAGCAAGTCTATGTTGTACATTAAATCTTATACTTCAACAAATCTATGTTGTGCTTTAAGTCTTATACTGCAACAAATTAAATCTAGGTTATGCAGCAAGTCTAATATTGCAACACGTATAGGATGTTCAAAGGTTGCTTAGTAGGTCAAACGAACACAAGAAGTCTATGTTGTTAAACAGTCTATATTTGGAAGCAAATCCAATACTGCAACAAGTCCAAATAGCATAGCATGTCAAGATTGTGGCGTCCAGGCAGTGCAGCTAATGCTAAGTACATTAAATCTTATACTTCAACAAATCTATGTTGTACATTAAATCTTATACTGCAACAAGTCTATGTTGTGCTTTATGTCTTATACTGCAACAAATCTAGGTTGTCCAGAGGATGCTTAGTAGGTCAAACGAACACAGCAAATCTATGTTGTTAAACAGTCTATATTCGGAAGTAAATCCAATACTGCAACAAGTCCAAATAGCGTAGAAGTCTAGATTGTGGCGTCTAGACAGTGCAGCTAATGCTAAGAACGCAACAAAAAAACAAGAATAACGATCAACAAGGCGAAGGCAACGTTCACAGGACGCGGCCCCCGACACACTCAAGAAGGGCACACAGAAGGCACAGAAAAAACCTGGAGTGGACATAAGGGTGAAAACATGGGTGGGACATGTTATGTGAAATAATATTAACTAAAACGGGCTCATAAGGGAATTAAAAGGAAAGTGCTGTAAGGGTGAAAAGATGGGCTGGGGTTAAAAATATAGGAGAGGGGGGAAGTCCATGGAGCGCAGCAAGTCCAATATTGTTAATTAAAACTGTACAACACATACAATACTGGCGAAAGTCCTTCCAGTCCTGCAAGTCCAGAGGGGCGAGACTCAGACAATTATTCACAGTAATTCTTAAGTAATAATTATAAGCAAATAGACACTTTGTAAAAAAATACTTTATATTAAAACCTTATTCTTTATATAACAGAGTGTCCTGTCAAAGATCTGAAATATGGTATTGTCAGTGGAAACATAAGAACAGTTGGGAATCGTATGCAATTTACATGTAACGACGGAAACACGATTATTGGTGAAATAGAATGCCTCTCTGATGGGATCTGGAATATAACCGACAATCAATGCTCAAGTATGTAGATTTATACATTTGGTAATTTTCGAGTGTTTTTAAAGATTCAAAGGATAATAGAACTATTTATAATTATAAATATTATATAACCTTTCAAATATATGACACTTTTGCAATTATTAAAAAGTGTAACACATATTTGAATTTTTTATTTATAGAACTCCTGTTTGAAGCTATTCAAATAACACAAATAACACAAATAACAGAATGTCAGCTATAGAAAGCTGACATCTATAGAAAGCTAAAGATCCGTTGATTAAATGTTTTGTGTCATTTCAATAAACGGCAATATTCATTTTTTCTTCTCAATATTTTGATTTATTTAGCCGATGTGACAAATGTTGCTATTGGGGGAAGGACATACATGTCTAGCGTTTACAACGGCTACAATGGTTCGATGGGTGTGGACGGCAATTCAAATCAATTATGGTCAGGTCGCTCCTGCTTTCATACAAATAGTGACCTTCATTCGTGGTGGCGGGTAGATCTTGGAAAGATTTATCGCTGTTTTAGAGTAGTGTTGTACAACCGGTTGGATACTCGCAGTAGGTTACTTATCCATTTTTATATCATTTCTATTTACCTGTAAAATAACTTGATCCCTTCAACGGGCATTCTTTAATCACGTCAGTTCGAGCATAGAATGATCATGAAATCCGTTGAATATTTATACAAATGATTTTTAAAGTTGGCGCCTACATTGTCTAAAATAATCTGGTGATTTACTGGGGAACGAGCTTCAGATTTAGATTTGATGTTTGGGACGACGGAGAACAATATGTACATTGTGAGGCAAGTTGATGGTCAGATTGAGGACATCCATACTTTTAACTTCCCTGAAAGTAGAGAAGCACGATATGTTCAAGTGATGCTTAGACGACAACAGTACCTACATCTTTGTGAAGTACAAGTGTTTGGTTTTGCAAGTTAGTTATCTGCAATCATTTTCATGGATTTGAGTATAAAATTGGAGTTAATATATAGTCAGTTTATATTTTCGAAATGACAAAATTAATAAGTTTAGTTAATTAGTTTAATTAAATATGTTTATTCGTTTGTTTGTTTTTTCAGTTAACTTATAATTCAATTCCAAAGACAATCTTGGGCAGTAATAATACACGTGCTCCAATTTCAACAGTTTACACATTTGGAACGGAACAAGACTAAATTATTACACACGTTGGTAAAACATAAATGATCATTTTATAGAAAGACAAGGGCTATAAAACACAGGCGAGTGCACAGGACGCCATATTGATTTTTAAAGCAATGACAATACAGTTTGTATTACGTGACCAATAGGTACGAAAATAAATTATCACAGAAAGTGTAGACATAAGACAAGGTCCTGCGCTCACGATAATTAAAGGATCATAATCAAGATGACAATCGAAATATAAAAATCAAAATGTTTACATTGTTTATTCTTATAAATTTATTAAGCGATGCCTACTTGAGAAAGAGGACTTGAAATAGGATGTATATTGCATTTTAAGGAACATTTCTATTGTTATACCACAACTGTATCCCAAAATTAGTTTGTTTCTTTGCAAATCAAAATTTACATTCTCCTTATGAGCCATATATTATTTTAGCTTTTTAGCTTAATATGATATAGATCTATTGTAGTTTCATAATGTTATTTACAACAATTCTCTGGATATGTGAATGTGTTATAAGAGTAGAAGAAATTCCAGTGATATCTTCCCAGCTTGTAGAAGGCATTGATATTTTATATTGTCATCATTTTTTAGAATTTATAACTGAATTTTTTTTTGCCATGTTATGTTCACACTATGAAAAAAAAGTTTACATCTCATATTTGTTTCATTTTGATTTCCTTTTGGTTGCCGTTGTTTTTTTGGTGTTGCTACTGTCCCTTGTTGATCGTTAATCTCATATTTGTTGGTATCTATTGAACAGATATAACAATAAAACGATCGTGTATTGTCATTGTTATATGTAACATAACTTTGGAAAACATTTCTGAAACGTTGATACGAAAGCACACCTATTGAAACGACTTTACAACACGTCAACAAGAAAGGAAAACATAAAATCCAAATCAAATCTATATAGTTTCATTTATTGATGGAATTTATTACCCTGCATTTTTGTCTCTGTCCTGTTTTATATGGAACATATTATATAGTATTTCCTGTGTCATGTATTACATGGAATATATTACATTGCATATCCCTCTTATGTATGATATTCAGTATTATTCCGTTTTTGTTTTTTGTTTTTTTTATATTTCAATACCGGCGTGTCAAATTACTGAATTAATTATGATGTTTGCGATAATAATGTTCTATTATACAATACCTGAAAGAGGGTTATAAAATTTCAAAAGTATTTGCTGTTCCCGGAAACATAGTTAAAAGGAAATTGAAAATGAAAGTAAAACGTTTTCTGTCAATTCTCAATTCACTAGAAAGCAAAACAGATTTTTTAAATCATTTTTTTATGTATTACTTAATAAACATTTTGCAAAACATCGAATTGGTGAATGATGAAATTCAATGTACACTAAGTCTGTATGCTTTTAATCATTTCTAAATTAATAATTTGTTTGACAAATATAAGTGAGGTTGACGTAGGAATAAGTTATTATGTCACTTTTCAAAGAGAATGCTGTTAAGTGCAAACTACCGTCCACGCCCCTAGCACCGGCTTAAGGTATTACCATCCTAATGCATTACCTCCACTTTGAAGAGTATTCAAATAGGCTAGAACTACTGTTAACTACATGAAAATGAGGGCCGTGGGTTCAAGCCCCAGAAGGGTCAACGTTTTTTTTCTTTCTTTTTTTCTTTTAACATTATTTATGTATCTCTCAGGTCCCATGTGGAAAGAAAAAAGTGTTTAATTGTGTTTTGTTTTTTTAATTTATATAGGTATTTATTGGCTAAATTATGCTAAATCTAGTAATAAATAATGTACCTGATATTTTCAAAGTGTAATAAAATCAAAACTAGACGGTAAAAGTATTTCATATTTTACAAGATCAACCAATATACTTCCTTTAAAATTTAGGGAAACTTTGAAAACAGGCACTCATTTAGGTAAATTTTAAGGATTTTTTTTAAATCAGGCTCCCTAAGTAGAAAATTGGTCAGACACGTGGTAAAAATGGGTTGGGAAGGGTAACATCTTTATACAGATTTAATATATTTTAAGTAGAAACCATAATTTTGCTTATGCGGATTGTTAGCTGAATGGTACTATTTGTTTCTTACCAAAATAAATGGGAAAACATTTTTCATAAGAATGTTATTGCAGATTATTTAAAGGTTCCTCATTTCTAAAAAAAGGCCCTCATATCATCCTAGCTTGAGTTTAGAAAGAGACCATAACTTGATTTCCGTACGGTAAACTTTGTTTAAATTTTGCATACATGTGTATTTTAAGGTATATATCTGACCTATGATGTCAATTTTTAGTTCCTTATAGGGCCCATTAGGGTGGTAATAAGTTTAATAAGCCTTAATAAGCAAAAATCAACATTTACACTGAAAATGGTGAAATTTGAATTGTAATTGATGTTAAACCAATTCTTTGATAAGCAGAATACTATATAAAACAATCTTACATCAGAGGTTTTTTATGATAACATTTGAATCAATCTTTATTGTTTCATGACCCTTCACTTAATGACAAGCAGTAAAATATCATTGCTATTGCCCTACAACATATAAATGAACAAATACATGCTGTCAAAACCACTTTGAAGCTATTAACATAAAAGTTGACTTTGTATCACGCGTCATTAACTGACACCTATAGAATATATCCGGTTGAAAAAAATAATTCATAGTAAAATAGTTAAGTGAAATACATTGAAAAAGAACATAAATACCAAATAATAGGTTGTTGTTTTTGTTGTTTTTTTTTTTTTTTTTGGGGGGGGTTCTGATTTTTTTTATTTTTGGCGGGGGGGGGGGGGGTTATGATTTATATATGTAATTAATTTTTTTTTTCATTATTATTATTACATGTATTTTCATTTCATCTTATTCAATAGAGCATATTTAAAAAAAGTACAATTAACACGATATGCGTATACCGGTATATTCTATAGTCAAAGCTTCTATCAATTATGTACGATTCTTCATATTTTACTAATGAAAGAGAATAATAAACGCAATAAACGCGAGAATAATAAATGCTGTGTATTCTGTCATCCAGCGTAAGTTATGCGATTTAAAATGAAACAGAAGAAATACATACATATATATATTTAGGAAAGCTCTGGATGAAATGTTTATTCAGTGTTGACAGATGGCGTGTTTGTTTTGTTATATCTTTGTGACAGTAATGATAAATGGACTCGTGCTTGGGTTTATTGTTACAAATGAAGATAAAGGTGTAAAAATCAGTTATACAATCAAATTTAGAAATAAATGCCGAGGAGAGACTGACAAAATTGTAACATTACAAGATGTGCCACTTTCTGAATGTGCTATGGCATGTGGGTTGCGAAAAGCTTGTGCAGCTTTGAATTATAGGAGAATCTTTAAACTTTTTGATTTGTATTCCTCTGACGGAATTGAAACTGACAGGGTAAAAGGGAGTTGTGTAGAAATTTGGAAAACAGATATGTTCATCGAAAAGGTAGACATTCTTCTTTGCTCTCTAATTTTAAATTCTAAAAATCGCATGAAACATAAAAGTTGACTTACGACTGACATAAAAATTTCCTGTAATAAGTGGGTAGTCCATATCAAAATATGTTTTTTTATTAAATTAAACAATAAATATAGAATTTCCTCCGTCAAAATCAATCTCACAACGCGTGATGAATGTGTTTGCATTTTCTAGCGAAATAAAAGTAAAAGGCATTTAAGAATAAAATAATAAGAATAGAACTTTTATTTTTATTTGTTTTGTAGTCATTGGCAAACTTTCATTTTATGTTCAGCAGTTAAAATGGTATATGCATTTTGTAGATTCCGTAACGTACAGCTGACATTTAAGTCGGATAAGATGTGATAACACTTCGTAGAATTTAAAAAACTTACTCACATTGTTTATACGTATAAGCAAAAATAACATAAGACTCTCTTGTTTTCTTTTCACAACGCCACTGTGTTTTTTGTAATAGTTCAACAACTTTTTAGCAGCATTATGTAAAGGTAGATAATAATACTAAATAAATAAATACATGATACTAATAATAATAATAATAATAATAATAATAATAATTAATAATAATAATAATAATAATAATGATAATAATTATAATAGATAAATGAATAAATGATAATATATCTAATTTAAGAAGGCGACTCATGAAGATATACGATCTACAATGAAATAACAGGATAAATTAATTGCTACTATTCAGAAATATTAGTTTATAGCTTAAATCTTCTATTCAACTTGTTTTTCTTGATTTTCATATTTTTCGTTCAATTAGAACAATTTATATTAAAGTGATTGTTATTTATTGTCAATTTGTTTAGTTTCAAATAACTTTTAGTTAAGAGAAAATTTAAACTTAGTTCATTTAAAATGTGGTTAATTAAAAAAAAATATTTGTGTTTTATTTCCCTTTGCATTTAAATGATGGTGTCATCCTGAAAGTTAATACCCATTAAAGGGTACTCCTGAGCAAACTAAGATTACCAAAATCAAAATATTAGGTAATTAGAAAGAACATGCTATTTACTAAAAAGAACAAAAGGCTTTTTGAATTTTCAACACCACTACATACTATATTTTTACCATTATTCATATTTGGTAGCAACCTTGTCCAGATTGTGACAGAGAAATGACATGTGAGCCAAGCAGCAAAACATGTGAATCAACAGGTGGGCCATGGTTATGTGTTCAACATATTTTGTTTCTATTGGGTTTTCAATTCGGAAGCTTATTGTCTAAATTATTTTTAAAACTCAAATGCATACTGTTGATAAGTCAAATTATTTATTTTTATCTATTTGATAAATCAGGGAAAAGTGGAGAGGAAAAAATGAAGAAAAACGGTTTTGGTTCAGAATTTGGTCTCTCTTGCTAATTTTATTGCTGTATCATTTAAAGTGGCATTTCTTGACATTATGCGCATTTCTTCACTGTCTAGTTGAGAAGAGTTGAATTTGTAATATCAAATGACTGTATATATATTGATGGTGATTAACCAATAATTGATAATGAAAGTTTTTTTAAACACTAAAAAAATAAAATAATTACTTAAATTATGAATTGTTTTGAACAATTTAACGTTACAGAAATCGAATAAAATTATGGCAACATTTCAAGCTATTTTGACTTTTATAAGTGCACTCACCATTTACACTTGGACTGGCAAAATTTCAATTTTATATATTATTATGTATTGCTGTATTTGCTTTTAACTACAAAGAACTACTAATTTATTTTTTTATATATTGGTTTCCCATTTCAGAATGTTCCTTACAGACATTCATTCAACATGGGATGATTTTGGGAAATTTAAACGAAGTTGGGGCACGAAGGGAATATATATGCGATATTGGATACAAACTAAATAGTACAGATGAAAATTTGGTCTGTTTCCCTGACGGACATTGGAACAATAGTATGGAATCATGTATCCGTGAGTACACATTTTGTAACAGCAATTGGCAATGGATTAGTTCATAATTGAATACATGATAAAAACAATTATCAATTGTGTAAATCTAATATTGTGCATTTATAGGTAAATTTCTTGAGATTCTTTAATTATTCTTTTGTGACATTGTGGATTGAAATGTGCAACCAAAAATAACACGAATGATCTAGTGTATTTCAGAGCAAATGGTTCATGACAAATAAAGTCAGTTCATTCTTGTTTAACAAAAGTCTTGATCTAAAGAAAATAGTTATAACAAAATATCTACAAATATACGATGAATCAATGCAAAAGACCACAGATTATATCAAATAATGTTTTTTTATTATTATTATTCATTTGTGTTTCTCAAGATAAGTAAAACTGTGTCAATCTTATAAAGAGGTAGATGTCATGTTTAATGTTGTGTTACGCTTTTCTATTTTTTATTTATTTATTTATTTTTTTATTCTACATTTTTATAATGACTTTAAGGTAGACCATGGGTAATGCATTACCTCAATTTTGAAGAGTATTCAAATAGGCTTGAATCGTTTTTCAACTTCATTGAAATTGAGGGGCGTGGGTTCAAACCCCAGAAAGGGCAACCTTTTTTCTTTCATTTTTTCTTTTTAACATTATTTAAGTACCTCTCTGATCCCTTATGGAATAAAAAAGGGTTTAATTTAAATTAAATGATTATGGAAGGTATTTATTTGCTAAATAATGCCAAAATTTATAGCAAATATGATACCAGATATTTTCAAAGTTTGATAAAATAAAAAAATACATGGTAAAAGTATTTTATATTTCGCATGATCAACCATTATATCTTTAAAAAAAAACGACAAACAGCCCCTAATTGTGGTAAATTTTAGGGATATTTTGAATAAGACATTTTAGATAGGGAAATGGTAAAATTACTGTTTAAAGTGGGTATGGTATTGTAACATTTTTATACATATTTAGAACATTTTGTTTAGAAACAAACATTTTGCTTGTGTAATTTGTTACCTTAATATGATTATTTGTTTCGTATCAATGAGAAACATTTTTTATAATGATTATATTACAGATTATTTATAGTTTCCTTATTTCTGAAAATAAGCCCTTCTAATGGCAAAGTCTTAGTACAGATATATATCCTTTACTCATAAACCACACGGTAAATGTTATTTATATTTTGCATACAGGTGACCTTGAACATATATAAATGTCCTATGTTGTCAATTTTACATTTCCTAATGGTGCCAATTACGCATGGTCTACCTTAAATATTAATATAATTATTCAGTTGATGTATCAAATGTGGCAAGAGGAAAACCAACAAGCATGTCAAGTATTTATAAGACATACACATCAGATAAAGGTGTTGACGGTAATGTTAATCAGAGTTTTGAGGCAGACTCATGTTTTCATACTGGATTAGATCTAAACGCTTGGTGGCAGGTTGATCTTACTGAAATATACAGAATCACCAAAGTGGTTTTGTATAATAGATTGTTTACTGAAAACGGTAAGATGTTTTCGGAAACAAAATAGTATTTCTCATTCTCAGAAATAATGTTTTATGCAAAAAATCCAATTTTCTCTATACAGCAATAGTACTGTAACAAAATTAATAGTATAAAGTCATAAAGGAATTTGTCTTATAATCATGAATAAAACATAAAAAAACATTCTGACTTATTACACAATGTTTCTAATTATCTCAATTAAACACAAACAAATAAGCGCATTGTCAATATTGTTTTGTTTTTGTTTGTTTGTTAGCTTTTGGGGACAGTGTTTTGTTTTATTTCTTCTTCTTTTTTCTTTTTATCTATATTCAGCTAATCGAGCATCTGATTTGGATTTGTTATTTGGCACAACCTTGGATACCATCATAATTGTAAAGAAAGTCTTGGGGCAAATCAATGATATTCACTCATTTACTTTTACCGACGACGAAAAGGCACGCTATGTTAAAGTTATGCTTCAAAACCAAAACTTTCTTCATCTTTGCGAAGTGCAAGTATATGGATATGATGGTATAAATTCATACTGTTATTTCATGATTTTATTTGATTAGTTTGTTTCATACATTTGTGATATCTTTGATAGGGAATGATGTTGTACAATTATATATAAGAGTAGAGAATTAAAAAATAATTTTGATAATATTTAACATATAAAGTTTTGATTAATATGATATATGATATTTAATATCATAAGTATTTTTTCTTAACCAACATTCCCTGGTGATCATTAGTGTATTGCTATAGTGATCTTTTCTCAAAATAATCAAAATATATTACTATCAAGATAAATCTCTCGTGACGAAAAATGTACCAAAAGAGGGAACTCGAAATGTGTCGTTAATAAGCGAGAGTTGCTCATTTTCCATTTATTTATGACAATACTAGACATTCGTCTATATCTACAGATCTATAAGGGTTTGCCAAGAGCCCTGAAGCACCTTGATGTGGTTTTAACTATTTCTGTGTATTTTCTTTCTTTTTCAGTACTTCAACCGTCCAGATAAACTATTCGGCATAGGATTGACAGTTTTATTTTTTACTATAATAGAAATATCATAAATGTAAGCTTTTGTTTATTTAACTTTAAAATAGAATTGTCGTGTTAGTCAATAATTAAATAGCCTTCATTCACACTTGAAAGACAAATAATTAATTTACCAGTCACTGGCTTTCATATATAGTGATCGTTGTCTTTTGTTGTTTCATCCAACCAAGCTTCCTTTCAATTCAATCAATATTGAATAACTAATTGGATGTTTAATGATGTTATGCTTAACCATTTCTGAACGGTGTATTACTGTCAAGTATGTCAGGTCAAGTATGAAGACACAAGCGTACCAATACCAAAATAATATACAAGACAGTTGTAATCATATGTTACAGTAACAGTGAAAAATCTAAATGCGTGTCGCTCAATGAATACCGGATGTCATATTTAATGACTGGTGGAGACGCTGATAATAACGAATGATTTTGTAATGTTTATTTTCAAGTTATATTATGGCATAAAATCGGCTATTTTCCCCTCTTTTGCCCATGTTATAACTGGGCCAAAACCATGCGTTAATATAGTCACGCGCTCTTGTTATAGCCCGGTTTTACCTATGCGCAATACATGCAGGGCCCAGAAAACAAACAAAAAATGACGATTTGGCCTGTTTGCAAGAGTCATGCGCTCTTGTTATATTGGAATTATTAATTCGGGGGCTTCATTCGCATATTCAAGTACTTATGCCGGCAATACGGCGTATAGACATCGCCGCTTATCTTGGTTGTCGCCCTTTCTAAGAAACGGCGGTTGTCAATGTAAACAAATAGAATCTGTCATTCAGTTTAATCCCCCGATTAACTTACAAAAATGGAAAGTACAAAATGAATATAAGAAAACGTTGTTTTATTGACGTTGATAAATGTTCATCATGTTTCTTTGAGAGAATAATGTTTTATGCCTGATTTTTTTTAAACTTGCGTGCTTAAAAAACCGATTCTGAAATTGAATCTGATGTCCTACCGCCAATCTGTAACCATTCTAGGAATTTCTAAGGCGCCTGTTTTGTCTTTGGTAGAGTAATGTTATGTTTTTCTTAAGTTAATATATCTCCAAAGTTAAACTTTGTTAAATCAATTAAAATTCGAAATTTCGTTCGGTTCTCAAGTTGTTGGCCCCGGAAAAAATAAAACGCATACGTAAAACATGTAGAGTGGGATAAATACTGTTCAAGCACAAGGATTTAATGTTTGCGTTTCATATATAATATACATCATGAATCTGTTTTAAAATTTTATGCTATAATAGCGTCAACGCACGTTTATTTCGTGTTATAAAGTCTGCAGAGCCCCTCGGAACTGTTGGAGCCCTCGCCCTACCGGGCTCGGGCACCAACCGTTCCTCGGGACTCTGCAGACGTTATAACACGGAAAAACGTGCGTTAACCCTATACTAACAACAAACATTTTTATGTTTTTCATATTTTTTGTGTTTATAAGTTGTGTTGCTGTTGTTTTGTTTTCAGTTTTGTATTGCTTTCTTGTACGGGCGAACGGCTAATATCTAAATGCTGTATAAAGTCAGTATATATGTATGAAACAATATTTCTCGTTGCTAGTCTTACTAGTAATTGTTTAATCGGTGCCTTAAATCTAAGTTATAAGTCTACAGCCTTAACTCAGTTTGATAATTCTCACAACAATTGCAATGCGTAAACTGTAGCAAGACTATTCTTTTTCTATTGTTTTAAAAAAAGATTAAATCAATTTGGTTTTCAATTTCACTTTTGTGTATATACGTACAGTCCACAATTTCCTGCTGAAATTGTTGAAACAACGATTGGTTAGCATTTGCCACTGGCAAAGAGTCATTTAAGCATTTGCTTTCATGCTTACAGATATATTGAAGCACTTTTTGACCAGAAGAAAGTAAATTAAAGGGAGAGTGTAAATACATAAAAATATTTTATACTGTTATTGTATTCCTTTCACAATGTCGTTCGCTGTGTTCGTGAGTTTGACTAGAGGCAACTCATTTATGCAGAGCTACATAACCATTAATTTCAGAATAAATCAACACAACACTGCAACATTGCATCGCTGTTTTGTTGTCAATTGCTTATTAATGCTATGTTATTTTGCATTGTCATTATGTAATTTGAATTTTCGCTTTTTCATTTCGCGTTGTCTCTATGATGTTTGGCGCGGTCACTTTGCATTGGCGCATATCGTTCTGCGTTGTCGCATTGTCACATTGCATTGTGACAATGACAATTTTTTATTGCTGATTAGTAGTTTCGCAATATATAATTGTCATACGAATATCACTTGTCACGTCATATTGAAATAAGTTGACGTCTTAGATTCATTGACGATTAGCAAGAATACATCATACTCCTGCAAATAAAGATACTTTACATTTCAAACGTCTAGTCAAGTTGACTAAATGTTACTTATGATACTGCCTTTCGGTGTATAAACCCAAGAACCTTGGACATATGTGATATATTGTAAAATCTAAAAGGTATTGTGACGAGTATTTACTAGTTGATTTATTATAAACATGTCATGTTGTGTTTTTTTTTGCATTACTATGTCCTCATCTTACTTACCAATGGCAAAGGGAAGAACAAACAATATATGTGTACTCTAGCAAGTGACATATTTCCTTTAGAAAAGGGCCACATGTTTTGGTTGTTTTAGCTAGCATAAGTGTAATTGTAAAGCAAATATTTTTGTCGGTCTTGTGTCGTCTTATATATTCACAGCTCAACTATTTTTATGTAATGTCATTTTAATATGCTTGTATGAATGTATTTAAATTAAAAGTTAATCATTTGTATTGCGTTTTGTTCTTGCTATTTTATAGAGATGTAGATCATTACTACAATATCTAATAAACAAAACGCTTAGAAATATTCAAATGAATAATGACATCGATGCATAAGTTTGACAAAATAAGATAAACTATACAAAATAAGAAAGACTATTAACGCGGAGAAATCAAAGGTCGGGACCACGAAGCGTAACTTGCCCAGCTATAGACTACACGTGTATATTTAAAAGGAAATAAAACAATTAAAGAATATAATCTGGCCTTTCACTTCCACTTTATGTATAACTATTTACCCATAATCTGCTGGAACTGGAAATGAGTAGTTTCTTTAGCAAAAACCCGAATTGATTAGTTGTGTTAGCCAAATCCGGAAGTGATTAGTTTTGCTAGTAGAAACCAGAAATTGATAAAATTTACAAACACAATTTCAGCAGGTAAAGGTGGATAAGAAAAGCATTTTCAAAGTACATAATGGAAACGGTCATTTGTTGTCTAATGGTATGTCTCCCAATCCAGAGACTGTCGGCTTGAGTATACGTACCTACTCGTGTCGTCACCATGTTTCCTTGTAAAATAACATAATTAGAGGTGTTAGCTAGTGGTTAAGGTGTCTGCCTCCAAACCGAAAGATCATCACGTGATCATGTGTTCGAGCCCTACTCGGATCACGATCATGCTTATTTTCTTCATATGATAATAGTACTAGTTGGTTCCTGGAAGCGCACTGTTAACTGAATAATATAAGTTGCAAGAAGTTGTAGAGCTTAAATAAATGTCACCAAGTCTAATATTCATAATAAATTGGTGTTGGTTTTTGTTGGTGTTATCCAGATGTTTATTTATCCATATGTTTTAGTTAAGAATAGTACGACGGTATATGCTGACTGACATGATCATATTTCCATGGTAAAGTAAACAAACGATACAAATGCAAGTATTGTGTAACAATATTGACATGAGACATTTACATAGTCAATGACCTTTTGTAGGTAATTATCGGATTTCGAAGTAAATCTTAAAGGATTTTATAGTGGGAAAAAACGATATAAAAGGGTTTTTATGTTTTAATTTAACAACTCCCCCTGTTCCCTTTCCCTTCAAAAATGCCAAACCCTATTTCCGTGAAAAAAGATTTTAATTTTTTCCCATTTTAAAATTTAAAAATTATAAAGAACATTATCTTTAACATTTTCTATTTTTATTTCATTTTTATATTTTGCGAAACTGGACAATGTTTCTGCGAATGACGTTCACCCATTGTATACGGAAACTAACGAAAATACATCCGAAAATTAATTACCTTCAGGTCAATATTGCCAATTAACAATTTAATGTCCTATGATTCAGTATAACAATTAAAGGAAAAACGTATAAATGAAGCCAATTTAGTATATCTGGGTTCACAAAACAAATTACCTAATAAATATTGTTTTAACACATTAGTTCTACAAACAATTTGAAACATAAACTCGGTTAATATTCACAAATGATATGCATAAAACGAGCGTATTTATGTCATAACTGATCACAATACGCTCAGAAACAAATGTACTCATGTAAAAAAGCAACAAATCACACACAAAAGTTATTCCAAAGTATAACATTCATTAACTCAAATCAGAGTTATAATTCTAGCAAAATAAACAGCGATCTTGTTATCAATGATATTCAAATTGATGTGACCATATTTGGTCTCTTTAGACAAATAACGGCCTGATGCTTTGGGGTCTTTATCCTGCAGGTAAATTTCTGTTACCATGGGGTAACTAATGTAACGGCATGTTGTCGTCATCAACGATTAATCTCGACCATTAATCACGGGTAGCCGGTTGCATCCCGAACGTTGTACCGTCGCTAACTAAAAATGCCGGTTTGCAAGCGCACAAAGCATAAAAAATGAATAAATTATAAAATGCAAATTCAAGAATAAAATAGGAAATTCCAGATGTCCTTTTTTTCCGGGGGTCGAATACAGCAACTTTTTCACAAGCAAAAAATTTACATGCAGAGCCGAGAACGCTAAGAAAGAGTGTTGGGCTGACAAGGAGATCAATTCCCCCTATCTTTTAAACCCTCAAGACGAAAACGCATTGTGCCTGTCTGTTTGCGGATAATAGTCCTCTATCTTTTTATATGGGTTTATTTTCTAAAGATAATGATGAAATTTGTTGTTCTGAGTTATATGATGAATACATGTATACATAGAAGAATATAATTCTTATACTTTTAAATGGGTAAGTAATGCTGTCATTTTGCAGTTTATTATCCGGAATCAGTATAAGTGTCCTCAAATTGTCTAATACTGTTCAATAAAATGAATATACACGAAAACGTTTTTCTCCATATTCTTCATGCGTTAGTATGGTCTGTGCTTTTAATTGTTATTTAAAATGTAGTAGAAAAATACTTTCATGATATATGGTTTACCACCTGTTTCAATGAAGAAGATATGATCAATGACAAAATGGAGTGTAGTAAAATAACGCAAACATTTGGTTTTATGGGACAATTCGTTTCTTTATTAAGAATTTTCCATCATACAGAATATTGTTAAAATGAAAATATATAGTAAATAAACAACATAAATAAGAAGAAAAAAACAGTTTAATGCTATCTAAAACTGATATTCATATTTTATCATTTTTAATCTAGTAGTATCATATTATTGTCAATTAACTTCTTATTTATACAAAATACTTATTCTTTTAACTACAATTAAATCATTATTTACATTAATTATCACATTTTTTAGAAAAATAAAACTAGTGAAAAAATATAATTTTTATTGTGATAAATGAAATAAAAAGTAACAACAATAAACAAATAATAATAATAATAATTATAATAATAATTAGACGAAGAAGAAGAATAATAAAACTTCACAGATCAAATAAATTTTAAATACTGACATCAAATCATTTCATTTTCATTATAAAAGAAAAACATTATGTTTATTTGCCCGTATGTGATTAAAATGAGAAAAAATAATTTCATGTCAGTTATTTTTAGTATAAAATTATACTAAAAGATAACTTACATTCACTTTTTTCTCATTTTATTACTATGCTTAGAAATCTTAACAAAAATATCATATAACATTTTGCGCTTTAACAACATACGAGTAACTGTTATATTTACCGGGATGTGTTTCCAAATTACCCATTACTTCAGTATGGGCAAGGAAAAGTTGTTAGAAGTGGGGAAATAGGTGAAAGATAATCATCTTATTAACATGTAATTTACTCGTAAAATACATGTTTAGCATTTAATTTAGCATTTAATGATAGGAAGATGTTAACGTTTTACTTATTTTTTTAATTAGTAATAAATAAACAAATAAATAAAGGGATGAATAAATTAGTTAAGATAAGTAAATAACTATATGAATAAATAAATAAATAAATTTATGTATTTATTTATTTATTTATGTATTAATTAATAGTAAATAATAATTTAAAAACAATAACTAAACAAAAAGAACGAATTTATTAAATTGATTAATTAAAATGAATAAATAAAAAATACATAAATTATGGATGAAATATAAAATAATTGAAATGTGATTAAAAACATCAAATTGTTAAAAAGTAATAAAAATGCAGTCTATCAATAAAATTTATATATGCAATAATGTGATTAATTGGTGTCATGAAAATCTATTGTTTTATTGCTGAGTGAATATCTTAATTATATAATAAATAAAAATTAGATAAAAAATACAAAGCTCATTCAACCAAAGTTTTATTTCAAAAGATTTTTATAGTAATATGACACATCTCTTCAACTGTTGTTACTTTTGTAATAGTATTCAAAATTATGGGGACATTTAACAGATAACTGTTAGCTATGCATGCTTGTTCCAGAAGTGCCGATTCAATGTTCTGGAATATCTTTACCCAAAGAAGTTCCAAATCTTGTGAGCTATCATTAGAGGCTAATCGTACAATCTCTAGTTGTAAATTAATGTCCATTTTACTGACAGTCAATTTCACATTACTCATTTCTCTAGTAGTCAAGCACTGAAAGTCCAACCGCATAACGGAGAAATAATAATAAACTTTTAGTTGATTAGTTACACAATTTGTGAGAATGTCTACACTATCTCCAGGAATTAAATAAAAAAAGAATAAATGCGTTTTAAAAATAATATGATAAAAATATACTTTTCTTACATTATGTTAACTATTATGCAACACAAGTTAAACTAAATAAATACAAACAGAGGAGACAATATGAATACATAACTGGAAATGAAACTATTATGTTCATCTAAAAACAAAAGTATCTTAAAAATATTAGGCCGTGTTCAACCAGGCTGCTTTGTTACAATTATAATAATATTCAAAAGAATTTTTACTGATATGTTTTATTTGAGCGTTTTTTTCCCATGTAATTTTTATGTGTTTTTCTTTGTTTGTTTTTTTTTTTTTGTTTTTTTTTTTTGCTTTTTAAATTATTTAACTTGCGATAAAATTTATGCATAGAAAGAGCTTAAAGTTTCAATTTTTAAATTCCATGCATTGTTCCTGTAACAAACCCAAAATAAGACAAAGTTGAGGTTACTGAACAATCATCGAATTAATTAAAATAACTAATAAATTATTTATCGAGAAGTCTGATCTCATATCTAATTTTATAACTGATTATCGAAAATCACATATAAAAATCAATTTGAACATTGAAACGTGTTAAGGAAAAGGTGTGTTTCAAAGACAGATATTGGGTGTTAAACGCTAGTATCAAAATTTAAAAATGGTTAAAGACCCAATAATAATAATAATCCATAATTATTAAATTCTTTCGATATGTCAAACATGTGTTCAATAATGTTTCATAATCATAGATTTAGAGCATGGTAGATTTTTAACAGATGAGGAAAGTATCGCTTGATGTGCAGTAATGTGTCATAAAGGCAAGGGAAGTGTAAAAGATAAAAGAGAGGCACCTAAGCTAAAACCATAGGTAAGAACCTTTTTATTAAAGCCTTATGAAATAAAGGTAATAATTATGTGATGCTTAATACAATTACAAAGAGGAAAATATTATAATCAATGTATTTAAAACATGAAAATGGTGATGTTATATATACCTGATTAATAAACAAATTCCCAAGCACTTCCAGATCACCATTATGTACTTCTTTCTTGAAGATTCAGTAGCCATTTTTCATTGTTTGTTGTGTTTTGCTTATTAGTTCGAATCACTATCATTCAGTGTTTAGTACACTCCTAAACTTACACATTTTACATAACACATATGTACTATTCCCTCAGACTATTTTCTATTTCAACCGAAACAGTCTGGGCTGATTTTCTCTTCTACTCTCATTGAGCAGATGTTGAATAACCTTTCATCACTCTTAGCGGTCAAACTTCGGTTAAATCTGCGATTACAAAAAGGCTGAATCCGTTTCAAAACGTGAAAATACCCAATGCACAGTCGTATAATAGATATTTTTGTTAATGTCAAATATTATCAGATGTTTTATTTGTCTGTCTGCAATTTTAAATATACTTGGAATAATTAGACAAAAATCCTATCGTAAATTATTATAATAAGCATAAAAGCGTATTTATTTTATTAAGATAAATAATGAATTCAAATTGTGACATAGTAGAAAAACTTTACATGTGTCCTGATTATAAGGAGGAAAATACATAAATATAAGTGCATAATTAACATCCTGTTAACATTCCTGATAAGTCAAAGTATATCAATAAAAAGAAACTTGAGAAAAATGTAATAAGATGTAAGGAAAAATATAAAGGTTTAAGATGCAAGTAATATCTTACATAATTATTATGTGCGATTATAGGCTAAATTTTTAGTACTTACAACTTTATTCCTACTGCGTTACTAACGCAATAAAAGCTATTTATACATATTTTGACCACATTTTGATAATTTTCGTAGTTTGAAAGTGCCATTGATAATGTGTAAATCGCGTCATTTTGGTTACTTCACAATATTACACATTCAAATACATTTTCATGATAATTAGAATGAATCTGGAAGCGCGCTGTTTTCACTCCTTTTATGGAAACACCAGTATTGTGCTCGTTTCATGGAACGAAACTGATTAATTGAATGCTTGTATTTAATAAATCTCTTATCGTAAATAACATACCTTATTGGTGAGTACATGTGGAAGATAATTGTACTACCTTATTCAATGTCTTGAAATGTGCTGGAAAAATTTAAGTATTTAATAAGATATGAAAAATAGATAAATAATTTTTGGCGTTATCGAGTTACATTGCAATAGTGTGGACGTCTTTTGGTAATATATTATGGTTTTCAAAATTCGAGTATGAGTCATATGTACCTGCATAGTTTTCATAGTCAGTTATATTATATATTTAGTTTCCCTTTGCTGATTACTCTCTCTATCATTATGTTATGCATTTTCTATAAGAACACACATTTTTCAATCTTAGAACACGTCATGATTATCTTATTTACAGAAAATCAAGATATTAATTGTACTTATTGCCCTATTAAGAATGTGACTAAGTCATCAATTTTGAAAATGTCGTTATTTGAACGCATATAAACAATATAAGTTTAACGTCATACAATAACAAAGTTTTTGTGTAGAAATTGAAATGAATCTTTATTTTACATACCCCTCCTTTGAAGCAGGTTGTTCGATCCCTTTTTCAATACAATTATTGATAAACTTTGTTTTGGAACCTTGGGTTTTGAAAAGCAACAAGCTGTTGTGAAACACTTAATTGATTCAAGCATTATAAATATACAAATCCTATTTGTGTTTTTGTTTCTTTTTAATTAGTACTTTGTCAATATAATGACGAAAAGCTCTAAGTGAAATGTTTATTCTACTTGTCACTTATGTGCGTAATAATGAACACGATTCACTAGATTTGCTTTGTATACTTGAAACACAACCGTTCTCTATAAATGTTTTGATTACAGACTAGTGTCAAAATTATTTTACATACACACATCGGACAAACATAAACAAAATCGCACATATGAGTATTCAATATTCTGACAAGACACGTACAAAGTAACAGGAAAAGAAAAAACATATATGTCCAATTAATATCATTTCAGGATTTTTACAGTCCATTTCATTTGTAATGAAAATATAATTACATTGAAACTTAAATTGGACTTCTGAATCATTGAGAGAATGGTCAGTTTGGTATGTTCACACTGACAGAAAATAACAGTTATAAGTTATAACTATCATTATTGCATGGTTTCGAACCTTTTCTTTGTTCTTACCAACCCATTATACTCAGTACACTTCAATGAGCATATCATTGAAAACTGTATTGATAATATATAGAAGTGCATTGTTTTCATGGATTAATACAGGAAAACAACTCAATTATTTTATAACAGTTGAGATTTTTATGCACCTGCTATATATTTAATATTTTTTTCATAGAGGCTCCGATGGGGCATCGGTAACGAACATTCCGAATAAGATAATCAATGACATGAAAATATTCTGCTAAAATAAAAAGGTTTAACCGTTAAATGAATTATTTCCACTTATCTTGAATCAATATTACTTTCTCCACGATGTATCAGTTTACAATCCGTCTCTAACATTTGACGTCTTTAAATTTTCAACGGTTGCATATATTGCTTTATTCTTGTTCTTTCCTTTTTCTTTCTTTTTTTTTCTTTTGCTTTTCCTTTTGTCGGCTGCGAAAACACATCAAACAACTGCCTTTTTGTTAATAGCTGTAAGGTATATCAGTACTAGATGGTGTTGGTTCAATTCATCTGGGGTTACTATTTGTATTTATTTATTTTGCTGATTTCTCAACAAAAACAAATTCATGAAATTGCTGGCATTCCTCAATTAAGATCACTATACATATACTGTATATATAGCGTATTTTTGGGGGAAGGCCATTATCAAATAGAGAAAATAAGAATCCCCAAAGAAAGCCCAACACGACAAAATTGAAAATGTTGCAGGCTCGGTTTGATTGAGCCTGTTCATGGACGGTACTGACAAGTGCAAACTACCGTCCACGCCCCCTAGCACCGGCTTAAGCAGAATTTAACATTTAACATGAACCGGTACAATTTTAAATTTAGAAACATCCGCAGGTGTTTTCATATGGCGGTTATCATGGAACCTTCAATGTGAAACTTAAGTGCCATTGCATGAAAAGCGGCATATGGTCCCGAAGTAAAATAATTTGCGTGTGCCCTAAACGACAAAACAATGGGCGGAACTAAATACAATGGAATTTTGAAAGGAGATCAGAGGTTTTGAACTCTGCATATCACAAATAAGGCGTCAGAAGACAAAGCCGGCCACATATCCTAAGGGTGATTAAACAGTATTCAAGTGAGGAATACTGGAACCGCCCAATAAGAAAATAGCCAAATAGAAAGAACTAAATTACTACAAGCACAACAATAATGTTGTTCAGAACGACCTTCAAGGATCGGAAATATAACATCTCTGATTGAATGTACGGGGCGACTTTTTATAGCCTGCACACGGCACAAACAACGTTGATGTGGCGATAAAATAGAGAAAATAAAATAAGAATCAACCCTATGAGCTTCGTCCAATTATTTACGGTTATAAGAAATTGATGAATGTTTTTCCAAAGATAAAAATATATGATGGAAACATATAAGATGGAAAATGCATGCAACATTTTCAATTATGCCGTGTTGGGCTTTCTTTAGGGATTCTTTTTTTCTCTATATAAGTGAAAACTTATTAAGGCCAGTGTTTTAATTGAGGACTGATATAGGGACACGTGGAAGACATTTACTTTTGATGAATTATGTTTAATAACTAATATTTGTTTACTTTCCTTTATGCTAGCTACCGTTATAAATTTGAAGCTTTTTGTGTCTAATATATTCACCAATTTCTTCTACGATTGCACCATAAAAAATATAACTGTAAATATGGTGGCACGTTATTATATGTTGCAGTAATGAATTTCGACCTCCGTCCTATGATAGAATCATGAATATAATCATGTTTATATGTATCACACGATACCATATGTCATTCCAACATTGAAATGTATATGTCTTATTGTGCATAGGTTGCTTTCATTACAACATGTCTATCTTTTGGTCAGATTTATGTTTCTTATATTTGTTTTCACATTGATCGGTAAGTTCTGCTCAGAAACATAAGCAACACAATTATATTCCGTTGAAAGTATTTTTTTTAAATGTTGTTGTTGATTGAAAACTTATTTAAAATATTTATGTAACTTGCATGTACATTGTATATTATTTAACATGATACAGTTTTTAACATTATCTATGGAAATGTAAACATAAAAACGCTATCTTTAACTGCTTATCGATAGTTACACTCGTTTGACAGAATATTTCAGTAACCTCTAGTATTTGCTTATTTTCTGGGTTTCTTTTATTCAAAAACTTTTCTCAGCATTTTTTCAGTACATGTCATACAATATCTGGCTGCTACACCTTCCAGTTTCAGATCAATTCGATCTTAATTACCTGACATCTCATAAACTCTCGGATTACGAAGTTAATAACAGGTCAAAGTGTCATTAGTTCAATTTCTTGAGTTGTTCCACAGCTGAACTCGCTAAATGCAAACTTTTAGTCAACCTCGGCCTATTATATTTTAAATTAAAAAAAAATGTTCATGTTTCTCTCTGTGGCAAAAATATGTTTTATCCATAATGCTATGCACTTTGTGTTTTTTGCAGGACTCCATTTTAATAACGAACAGCATGAACAAAAAAAGCTTTGGCGATAGTTTTCATTAATGGTATCATTGTAAAACGCCGTTGTATATACAAAGGCTTTATATCCCCTATCAACTAAATATTATGATTTTTAGAAAAGGTGGGAGAAATAGACAAAATTTAGAATAAATGTATCAGAATTCTGCTATTGAGGTAGTTACATAATGTTATTCGTTTTCGTATTCAGGTATTGTATTTAGTACTGGCGGTTCTTTTCTATCAACATGTGATGCGTTAAGTGGTCAAGCTTTAAAAGGTATATTCAAGTTAAAATCGTATTTTGTGAAGTTCCCTTGTCTTACGTTAAGTCATTGTTTAAATTTATTTTACCCATTTTAAGTTATTATAATGAGGTGTGGGGTTTCTATAATTCAGAAAAAATAGAACGAGTTCACTTACAATTTTGCAAACATTTATTAGGAGTAATGCCCCAAACACAAAATAATTTGATATATGATGAACTGGCCCGCACAATTTTATTTTATAAGCAGTTAGTAAGTGTTGAACGTTATTTGTTTAAAATGAATGAAAGTGGTGATGAATATAAGTATATTAAAAAGGTATATGGCTTAATGTTGAATGATTTAGATATGCATCCTCAAAAGAATTCCTGGGCTAAATCAATTAAAGAATTGTTAGATCATTTAGGTTTTAGTTATGCATGGTTGTTTCAGTGAGTAGGAAATAAAACTTAATTTTTGGAATATTTCAAAAGCAGACTTACTGATGGTTTCATTCAAAATTGGATTAGTCAATTACAAGGGTCATCTAGAGCAAGAACATATAATTTATATGCAACATGTAAATTTCAGGCATATTTGGATATAATCTAAAACCCGCAATTAAGAATTGCATTATCAAGACTAAGAGTTTCGGCTCACAGATTAGAAGTCGAAACAGGAAGGTGACATAAACCTTTAAAAATCCCATACTCAGACCGTAAATGTTTAATATGTAGAATATTAGAGGACGAATTTCACTTTTTGTTAGAATGTCCTCTGTATACTGATTTACGCAAACGTTGTATAAAAGATTTTTTATTTTGAGAAATATTTATGTATTAAAATCTAATGAGCTTTTAAACAATGATAAGTCGTTATTCAGAAGTTATTTTGTATGTCTTAAAACGTTTTGAACTAAGAACAAATTATTTGAACTGAATTATGTAAATCATTCTGATTAAACATGTGCATGTACAAGCATTGAAATTTGTTATATCGCGCATTTATCGTATTCTGTAATTCTTAAAATTGCATTTGTTATGTAAAAAAAAAATCTCACCTGTTATAAAAAAGATTTGTGAATGAAGATTACTTAGATATATCTTTTTTCAGTTGACTGAAGATTAGATCAATTTATGATAACGATTGTTATTTATAGTTTATAAACTGTTCAAAACACGGCCATTGTGATGATATTTGATTATGAAATTTAGATATTACAATCTTTTGTATATTAATTAATTTAGCTATGTAAGATGATGGACATATTATATCTTATTTCTGAAAAAAGTATATATATTGCATGTTAATTATTATATGTACACCAAACAACATCACAAAAGAACGTCCTACATGATAATTGGCATTCTAAATATTAAGCGGTCAGTACTGTTAAAAACGATAAGATCCATAAAATGTGGAGAAAGAAACATATTTTATCTCTTGATTTGAAAGTTTCGTAAGCTTTAAGATTTAGGACTGATTTATCTTATGTGTATATAGCTATATCTTATAACATACATGCATATTTTATAATATTTATACAAGTTCCAAAAGGCTTGTGATTTGTTTTTGCAAATCACCCTCTGATGGATTACTAAAACTGCTTTAATCGAGGCCATATCTCGTTTTGCTATTATTAAGCCATTTTGACAATTATTTGACACATGTTTATACCGTACAGTCTACTCTTTATACTATCACTGCTTTCAAGCATATATTAACATAAATGTAGTCACATTAAAAGCAATAGCTTTTTTGTTCATAAAGATATAAATATTTCTTTTTATTAATGCCGTTTTTTTTATTTCAAAGTTAAAAAATATTTGTAAATTATTATTAATACCTTAACTAATCATAAACTTTCAACAACAAAGTGTTTTATCTTCCAGACTAATTGACGCGTTTCGCTAAATACAGTAGCTTTAGACGGCAAAATATAACGTTACGTTAATTCTATACATTTAACATTATAGTTATTGTGAAAATGTATAACAACATGTAATACTTACAGTTACATTTATCTAATACAAATTTTGCTTTAATTTAACAAATCAACTAATTTAGATTAAATAACTTTGGTATAATGTCCGATCCTGCACAATCGGTTGTCAAACGTCAGTAGGCTTCAATTACTACTATGACGTCATTCCTTTGTTCTGACCGTACTGTATTTTTAATACAGTACAGGTAGGCGTCCAATATTAATGTGTTAGTCTAGTATTAATCGTGTTACATATCGATATTAGACATTGGAATGAATTGACCTGCAAACAAAAGAAAGCTGTTTTGTTGTTGTTTATTATTGAATTGTAACAAAAAACACATGAACGAATTTCACAAGCAATTTTCCATTTATAAGACAACTCGCTTTAACGCAAGAAAAAAATCACATAAGTACCAATAGTCAGAATTTGAAATTGAATTTCATGCCGTTGCCTTCGAAAGAAAATTCACAACTTTTGTCATTTTTTAAACTATTATCAACTTTTTGACATTTAGCACTTTGAACAATTTTGCTAACAAGCTCTTGTTGTTGTTCCGAAGTACGCTTGTAACCTCTTATAGCGTCAGACCTATGACCTGTCTTCTCGCATATCAACTGTTCATCAACTCCAGCAGAGAACAAGCGCGTGGCTGCAGTTGCACGAAGTGAATGGTTTGTGTAGAAACCATCAAAACCAGCATCATTACATAGTCGACCAATAGTACGCTGTAAAGTATGTATTCCAACAGGGGCATCATCAAACCATTTTCCTCTAACAGCACCGTTACCAGACTTGCTAGGACGCAAGTAAAACGCATCACACTTGCCATTTTCTGGTCTAAAATGGAAAGAAAAAGAAAAATAACTACACGTAACTTACTTTAATTCTTATTTCGTTTCTTTGATTTTTCATAGCAAGGATTCATAAGAAACTCCTTAAGATAGTATTTATATGATTTGAGCCGTGTCACGACAAAACCAACATAATGGGTTTGCGACCAGCATGGATCCAGACCAGCTTGCGCATCCGCGCAGTCTGATCTAGAGCCATGCTGTTCGCTTACAAACCTTATTACAAGTAGAGAAACTGATAGCAAACAGCGTGGACCCTGATCAGACAGCGTGGTCTAGATCCATGCTGGTCGCAAATCCATTATGTTGGTTTTGTCGTGACACGGCTCATTTTTGTAAAAGAAATTTAAGCAGCACACCAAATGATCCCTCAATTGTTATGAGGTTTTAAAACAATATATCATAAATGTTTTTTTTTAATTTAATAGGTTTATCAGTAAGGCATATTTTAGCAAATACACCTTAATGTCACTTTTTTAATTGACTTCTTTTAAGAAATTCAATTCTACAGCAATTGAAATAAATAAAAAAAATCTTTTAAAATTGTCTTATTGATACCTATTCATATTTATCTGTAACATTTCAAGGGTAATTCACTTTTTTTAACGTCAATGGCAACGTTATTGTCTTTTGACGTCATTTGTAAAATGACCTTAACAGTGCTTAATGGTCGTTTTCTTACGCTCGCGTTCATTTTTTAACTTAAAGCTTTAAAGTATGAATTGTTTATTTGTATTCATGTTAAATCTCTCTCCTTTTTTCAGAAATTGACTTTTTAAAAATAATGCGAATTCAATATTGTTCTTTTTTTCTTTTTATAATAACAGGCGTTTTACGTTTTATCTTCAATTGCGTAATTAGGTTTTATTCACGTTGTTTACCAAAAGAATCGCGTTTTTGAGCACTGTAATGAATTAAATTACTTACCGTTTGCTCATATAGTCCAAGTAAAGATTCAAAAGACACCTCTCTGGTTGGTTATCGTTCTCGTATGCCCGTGTAACTTTTGGTGACACATTCTTTTGGTACAGCCCGCCAGCATTAGTTTTCGAAACATCCTCTGTGTATTCCAAATAACGACGTCCAGTTGGGGTGGAATGAAGTTTAATCTGAGTCGAAGATCCGATCCTCAGATTCCAATGCTCCTTGCCAGCTCTTAATGCAAAGTTCAAACCCATGTAAAAGACCATGGTATCCAAAAGTTTTTGAGGTGTATCCAAGTTTCCAAGGAGTCCTTGTTCCCACAGTGTATCCTCCTGTTCTGCATTTATAATTAAAGCTTGCTTTTTATTAAGCCCCAATCCTTGCATTGAGAGATCTTTCATTCTTGAATCTAAGACCGACCTCATTTTTACAAAATCGCTACTTTCTAGAAGGTTTATCTGCCTGTCATTAGATCTTAGGTAGTGCTGGAGAGCTATGACAAGCTCGTATATTGTCTTAGGGCAATATTCTTTTCCTTGTTTATTCCTCACCTCGGCTATAAAAAATGACAGAACCATGTCTAACTGCTGGTTTGACATTGTCAAAATATCACCAATTATGGTATCGTTTTCTGTATTTCCATAAGTGTTTCTATTCTTTTTCCATTGTTCGAATACATTAAATGCCCATTTTGATTTGTTTCTGGTGTTTTCGGGTACACTCTTTTTAACCATTTCTGTAAGTTGGCAATACTCCAATGGCTCGGGGAATCTGTCTGAATTTTGCGATTTGGGCGCATTCTCGAAATTCTGGGAGGCTTGTAATAATTCCTCATCATCTCCATCACACAATAATAATTCCTCAGCATAGCGATCCTCCGCCATTTGCGAAGCTTGAACAAGCATTTCATCGGCACTGTCATCAGATATATCCGAAAATAATGTTGATTTTAATTCATAATTTGGATAACAATCCTCTAATGCAAGTGCATCATCTAAAATTTGACCCGTTACTATTTGACTTGGCTGTATTGTCCTTTTTTTATACTCCATATTTAAAATTATATCTACTGTTTAAATCTTTAGGCGGTATCACATGTAAACTGTGTAGACCAAGGTGTATTAATTTTCATACATGTATTAGGATACACTGGTCAGTTTTCTAATCACGAAAAATCCATGCAGAAAACATCTTACATTATCAAGAGGTTACTTATGGGGTTTTATGAAGGAAGATAAGTGATTTATTTAATGTCATGCAGTTACTATTTATCAACCGAATTATTGTTTCAAATACTTTTCATTAGTAATTAAAACCTTTATTTTAAAAGAAGTAATTTAAGTAAGATATAAGCCTCAAACTGACCAATATGTAAAATATTGAATTCCCTTCGGCGCTACGCGCCTCATGAAATTCAATATTTTACATATTGGACAGTTTTCGGCTTATATCTACTACATAAAGTAAAAATCACTTGAGCATTCAACATAAAATTCGATGCTACATAATGTAATTAATAGGTACGTATGATATTTTAATTAATTATTTTTACATGCATTTTCAATTTTCCCAAATAAAGATTGTGTTCCTATGTTTTTGTGTGCATTTTGTTTTATATTATTCGTCTTAGAAACACTGTTCAAAACAGCTCTTACCGCGGTGATATAATTGATGTTGTTCTATTTCGTTTCTTGATATCATTTTAAGTCAGTTTCAATTTTACTTATATGAATATGGTATATTTAGAGTATCTTTTAATCTTGAACACTTTTAAATTGAACCATAAAGTATATGTAAAATTGGATTATTTTATCTTGATAGATCGAAATGAAATGTTGCATCTAAATTCATGGAAAAAAGCCTAATAAAACGTAATTGCGATGACGGTATATTTTTGGTATCGAAGAGTCCTCATAGATTTTTCAAATTATGATGCTGTCCCAATATTGATACAAATACATGTCACAATACAGGATGTCACGTGATCAAGGTAAAGGGCAACTTGTTACTAAAATATGTTCCCATGCGCGTACGACAAAATTGTAAACTTGAGTTTTACTCCCACCATGTTCCTTACCAGATATTTCGCCAATATATTATTCTTTTTAAATTGATAAATATTCAAGATAAAGAAGAGAATCAAAGTTAGGCATAATAGAAACATTTTATTTCTTTGTAAGTTGTTGTGTAAACATCAAATGACACGCGTTTATGCTTCACACCATGAATTCCCATTTTCAGGAAGTTGGAAATCACTTATTTAGTGCCCAGTCTGAGTGAGAGACTTAGACATAGCACCTCGCTTAATATAGATTGGATAGCGGAATAAACTCTGCCTTAATAGATACGTTTATTCTTGGAAAGTCTGGTGTCATCTTAATACATACGCACCTTTATACATGTTTGTGATTTCATGCTTAGTATAAAGATTCATATTGTAGAGACCATAAGCCTGAATATAATACTTCTGGGGGGTATCCGTGATTTTCCGCTGCGTGAAAAACAATATTTTTTATCTCTAGAAGCCTGATGCCGTCTTTATTCATACCAACCTATAAATGTTAACGTTATTTCTTGCTTTCAATGATTCATATTTTAAAGACCATAAGTCTCGCAATAGTAATATGGGAACACCTGTGTAATTCTGCTACGTGGCCGACGATGTTTTTACGTCATTATACATACGGCAATCATTTAATGTAATAAACTGGGCTTTTGGGGATAGAACAATTTCTATTATTATCACAAAGTTAAAAAGATATAGCTTATAGCAGTATGCTTATAGTTATGTACTGACTCACCTTTTAGTTTTAACTTCGGTTTGGGCTAATACTGCAACCTGATGAAAATAAGATGTCATCGTATTACAAACCTGTCAATTATGCGCATCCGGGTCATAATGAACCGTTATTTGAAAAAGCGAAGTTTTGAACAATTTATTAAGCAACGTGTATCTTGGTTTATAAGTTAATTGTGCTTGTAAGGTTAATCATGTAAAAAGGGTTAGCGACGGAAATTGTTTTCGCCTGGTTGTAATGTCTACGGATATTGTACAGTCTAATTGCAATAAAATATAAGTTCCTTAAGTGTTAAATGAATAAGATAGTACTTAATTGGTTTGTACCTATCTTATATTTCGAAATTCGTAATGCGTACTTAGTTGTTTTTTACTCAAGTTTGTACTGTATATTGTTTGGATTTGAGTTTCCTTGATTACCTGTCATTAGGCGTTATTCTTACAAACAATTATACGTGTATGTTGGATCATCGGACATTTAAACGGGTTGTTATGTTTCACGGATATCTTATTATTTTATGAATGTAAGAACGGCGGTAGATACATGTATTTATTAAGCTATTTCTCGCGGAGGGTCAATTGTAAAGCATCCTTATGTCTAAAGACGTAACATTTAATTTGAAGATGGATGCCCCCGTATCATTGTGCGGAACTGCATGTTGTTTGCAATGAAAACGCGTGCTCATATGTTTCCGGCTAATTACAATATTGGAGTTTTTATCGCCTGCGAATGAATGACTTTATTGTAGATTAAATTCATCATTTCCCTGAATAGACAAGATGCACTCTAAACAACCTGAATAGAGAGAAAGTTTCCACTATTATCAAAATGCTTAACATTGGCTACTTAAAGAAATATAAATCTAATTTCTTGTTGAAATATCAGTAATTCTTAATAAACACTGATCTTACTAATAATTTGGTATATGTAAGAAACTCTTTGATAGAAAATATGTCTAACTATCAGTAACACTTATTTCATTTGATGTTTGTTTCAGTTGTTATTTATCTGACAGCGACTTGATTTGAATACTGAGTAAATGATATCATTAAAACAATAGAACTTCAGAGTTCCTTAAAATTTAATCTAGACATATACGCATGAATACATATACTCTGCAATAAGTTAAAGGCTAATTATGCATCAGAAATGCTACCAATTTTTATTGCCTTAAAACTTTTAGTTTTCGGTACACGTGAAACACATAACAGCTCGTGATGAACAAGTAATTAATTCCTCCTATTGTTACAGTTTTCATAGTAATATACATGTGGTATCAGCAACTATAGTTATGTTTGCATTCGGTATAATCAGATTGAATAAGTTTTTGTAAAGTGAAATTGTTTTTTTTTTACATTTTACTACCTTTATGACACAATACTGCAAGTTCAGCGCGGTAATCGTCTATGTCTGCAATTAACACTAAGGTGTTACTTCTTCTAATTTGCTACCGGAACATCCTGACGCGTGATTTAATATCAGGAACGAATTAAGCGGGCATTATAGCTATCTCATCGTAATGGAAAACACGATGTGCAGAAGTACAATGTATACATCATTTATTTGGATGTGGTAGCGTATTATTGTTTTATAATCAATTGGACTGCACTTAAATAGAGCGAAAGATTATGCTATCATCAGATGCAAATCAAAGGTATTAATTTCAGTTTTTCTGTTCAATCAATATGATATTTATCATAATCATGATTTAATAAGTTGACTTTTTATGCAATATATGTTCATTGTACATCATTTTTCTGTCGATTATCGATTATATTAAGACCCAAAAGACAAAAAATGTTACTTTCTTTTGAATGAAGAAATAAAAACTGAGAAGAAATCTCTGTTGTTTCTTTAGAAAATATAAATGATTTAATAACATTTTCTTTATGTTTGCACATTGTAAGAATATTGATATAATATCTTTAGATACAAAAAAAATAAAAACATAATAATGAAGCAATTAAAACGATATTATTAAATTATTCAGAATAAAATTATTTTAAATGCGTATTTTCTTTATTATAGGCCATGTGAAGAAAATAACAAATCAGTTTGCTGAAAGTCGTATCTTCATTAGCCATGTTGAATTAATACAAATTGCAGACACTTGTAAACAATTTACACGAGGTCATGAACTTCGACTAGCCGATAAATTATAAATGAATTCTCAGTTGTGGCGTGAGTCCACCCTTACGTCAGCTGTAATGGATCTTACTGGTTTATTAGCTAGAACAATTCAAGCGTTTGATTTAAAATAGGCGTGGTTATTCCCTTACTGTTTTATATTTATGACACCTTTATACTACGCTAATGCAGCAGGTTGCAAGAATTTTCACTTATTGTTTCATTTTATTATGAAATATTAGAATAATACTTTAAGAAAATGCCAGTGTACAGGGACCGTGTAAGGAAGATATGTTTTATACAATCCTTGTATAATTATATGAATGAAATACATATGCTATGGGAGTTATTTTCTTATCTTATTTACGTTAAAAGTTTAAGCTTTTTATAAATTAATATAATACATATTAATATATATATAAATACAGAATCCGGTTTAACATTTTATAAATCCATACAAAAATGAAGTAACTTTATTCTTTTATTACATTTAAAGGCTTGTATTCAATAAAGCAAATTATGAAGTTAAACTATGTTGTATTATAAAACGATTAACCGTTGTTTCAATATTTGTTTTCAGATAAAGGATCTTTAATGTGAAGAAACTGATGTAATAGAAAAAATCAGCAAGATATCACACCATACCTAGATTTCACAAAGTGCTGCTTCTCCATTTTAGTTGTTTTATTTTTCAGTAATTAACAAACATATCTTGGACAACGGATTACACATGTATCGTACTAAAAATAAAATGATAAATAATGACGACGGAATCATTTTTATTTGTTTTTTAATACGCTACGATAAAAGATGATTCAATTTAAATAGGTGAAGGTTAAGTTTCTTTCTATAAATACATGTATTCTAGTATCAAAACTTTCATGCAACAATGTGAAAATTAGTCATTTATTAAGAGAGAAAAAATTCAGTTTATTTTATATATTGTCTCATGTTCGACTTTTTAAAATTTGAAAGACAATGCTTTAATTTTGTGGTGTGGCTTACTTCAGAAAAATGTTGTCTGGCAAGACACTAGTGAAAATACGGGAATAAGTTTCCCTGCAGTAAAAAGTAAATTCTGAAAGTTCATAAACAGGGGAAAAAAATATCTACGCATTTTATGTATGTAATATTAAGGATATTTAAGAATATAATGAAAAGAGGAGATTAAAGTAT
>NW_026859490.1:77500-80702 GCF_026571515.1 Ruditapes philippinarum
TTCAACAAAAACCTTTGTTTAAAGTTGTTTTAAACCCCATTACCTTTACATTCGATATAAAAAATAGTTTGATAGTTATTAATATACTTGTTTAATGTCATTATATAGAACATTTAAGTTGTTTTAATCGCTATTTATTAAATCAATTTCTTGAAGTAAGAGACACTAAAGAGCAATACGAAAACATGTAAAGGCTAAATCATATCTCTACTCACTTTTGCAACATGAAACTTTTCCTTCCACGAGTTGCGTTTGTATCAGTGGTGGCTCGTCGCAAAAACTTGTATATGGACAAAGGAATTGAGCTTTTGACAATAGATGTTCTTCAAATGTAACGTTTTTACATATAGAACCCGATAAGATTGAAAGCAACAAAAGAATTAAAAGTTTTAAATAATCCATGATTTCTCAAAAAACAAATTACTGTCCTTTTGCAAATAAAAAACCTGAATGATAAAACTCAAATCAGACTTTCGAACCGAGTCTGCAATTCTATTGTAATTTTGTTGTGAGGGACCACTTTGTTTCCAGATTTTTTTCTATATATATACATGTTTGTCAATGTACATCTCATATATCTACCATCAACATAACCATTTGCTGGATATAACATATTAAAAGTAATATGAGAGAAATATTTTCTGAAAAGTTGATAAAAAACAGAATAAAGGTATAAAAATGGAGAGATATTTGATATTGGGGGCTTCTGATGAAAACGGACACAGGTGTCATCACGATTGACAGAATCTGTTTTTACAAGGAGTGAGATACCGAAAAAAAAGTCTTTTTAACTAACAAACGTATTTTTTTTCATTTTAAAGTTTTTTACGACCATATAGTTGTATATAAAAAGAAAAAAACAAATGTCAGTATCCGACTAAATTCGGTAATATGAAGTTTTTAGCAGGATTTACTTCGTTAATTCAATATTTTCCCATCTGGACTCGAGACAAAAAAAAAAACGTTACGAACACTGGGATATCTACTAAAAATGTGAAATTGTTTTCAGGTGTTTATACGATTAAAGCATATATATTTTCAAAAAATTTAAAGAAAAAGTACCTTTCAACAAAAAATAAGATTTTTTCTCGTGCGGTTTTTTATATCATATTTAGAATCGTCATGATTATGTTTCGCATTTGTTTAAATTCTGCCAGCGAGGGACGAACCCCAGGTGTCTAATAGTATAATCAAGGACTTTGCTAGCTTTTTTTTAGAAGGACAATATGTTTTCAGCAACTCCTTGAAAGGGCGCTTTCCCAGCACTTCCATTTCTCCATTCGAGCTAAGTCTAACAACAAGCTTTCCATAACAGAAGTAGGCATCTGCACATTCTTTTTAGGCAGTTTCATCGTAGGCTGTTTAAGAGTATGGTACATGCCTCTTATTAGCAATTTTTGAATCACCAGCACTTAAAAGTAATAATACTTGAAATTCCAACATTTTAATACAATTTTCTGGGTTACTTTATGGCAAAGCTTTACGATAATTTTTGCACTGATGAATGCATCTAGCCGAAATGTCTGCAATTTAAGAGGATATTTGAATGAGTTTAAGTTCAATACTGAATTTCAGTGAACATGATATTTCTATTTTAAAACATACCCAAAATGAGGCCTGTTCAAGGAGAAAAATAAGCATTTTTTCTTTGATACACTTAAAAGTGTGACGATAAACATTTAGCGTGTGTTTACCACTGTCTTTAAAAAATATCTGCACGGCCGTGCAATACTTTTTACGGAAGTAGCAAAAAGCGGGTACTGGTATTTGATAAGTTATCTTAACTGCAAGTAGGCCTGGTTTCATGATTTTTTTGTTTTTAAATTATATGAATTGAAATCGAATCACTTTAATACGTGCATTTATAAAGCAATGCTAATGCGGGAAAATCATTCAAAAGCACTGATGTAATGAAAAGTGATAAACATGAAGTCAGAATTGTTTTATTATATTGTTTAAGCAAAGGAAAGGAATGGGTAATAACACAACATATATAATATGGTGAATCGCGATGCTATATGATAAGAATGAAATAAGTAAGTTTACCTCCTTTTCTATGTGTGATTACTTGTGTTTCTTTTTTATTAGCTAAACATACAATATACACGTGCTTTACGTGCAGGAAGAGGCAATTTTCAAAAAATGATAAGAAGATTCAGATAATCAAATGTATTACATTGATGAAGTATAAAAGGCGTCAAAAAACTCAATTAACCAGATAAGAATTCTCAGTCAACGTGACATTTAAAAATAAAATAGGACTTTAGAAGGAGATACTTTAAAATTTTAGAAATAAATCATAAGATTTGTATTTAATACTTGTAAAAAAAGGTCGTTATTAGATAAAATAATATCGGGTCTCTCAGTGGTTTTTATCGGCTATATATCACTTGGATTTTTGATGGGTCATGAATTAATACGATTTAAAATGTAATTAACTCATCGTATATCTTTTGCCCCATACTGTTTGCTGATTCTAACGGGACGCTGCTTATTTCAGGTTAATACACCCATGTAAATGATTACTACAAAATGTAATAAACACCACACCTTGTGTATTGTGAATCAATTCACTGGTTATTAGGATTGAGCTTTTGTCTAGTATATAAGCTTTGTAAAAAGGTAAAACTCTGAATAAATACTGTTTTGATATGCTAAGCTTTTCTCTCTAAACTTTTTGATAAAATGTGAAACACTTAATAATTGTTATATTGATTAAATTGCATATATATATCAGCATCGAGATGATAGGCATAATAATATATATTATTTATTATTACTTGAACTGAAAAATGTGCGAAACTGAAATTTTTTAAGCTGCAGTTTGCTGTCTTAATTTATTCTATTATTTGAATATAAGCTTACAGAAGTAACTACCGATATAACAGGTTACTAAATGCACTATTTAATAGAAATATGTAAAATGATGTAATATGTGACTTAATATTTCAAAATAAATGGAAAGAGGCTATAGTGAGACCACTTTTGAAGAAAAACTGATTGAAAAAGCAGCTCTGAAAAATTACTAAATAAACATGCTGATCCAGTTATGACTTACTACCTTACAAACCAATCAGCATACAGAAAAAATACCACTCCTGTGAATCTGCCTCTACTGCGATCAGTAATGATCTGTTTGGGCAAGCCATGGAAAACAAGTTTTACAGCGCTAATCGCGATTGATCTTCAGGTGCCGCGTTTC
>NW_026859491.1:0-34971 GCF_026571515.1 Ruditapes philippinarum
ACGTTTTTAACTATTTATCTTTTCTTTCACATAATTATCAACCTTAGTTCAATCAATATTTATGTGTTGATAAATGAGATATAGAAATGTTTTTAATTGAATTTCAGTAAAGTACCTTGAACCTAAATAAATAAATCTTTTGGAAACTCATTCCTAAGAAAAATAAACAATATATAATTGATCGTCAAAGTTGTATTACATAGTTACTTCAGAATATTAAGCATATGATTTGAAAACCTTCTTAACAATCTTATTAAATAAGAAGTAAACGCAAAGGGACACTGTATAATACAAATATAATTGAAATTGTTTTAATACATTTACTCGTAAACAATAATTCCCGCACCATATAACATACTTTTATGTTTTCTGCGGCGAACTTGAGATTAACTTGTAAACTGACATATTCTATAAATTATAGCTTTAAATAAACTGAGGATTCAGCCAAGTAATAGAAAACAAATTTTTTCTCATCTGTTTTACAACCAAACTTCGGCCCTGTGTACTATGTATGGGAAAATAGAAAAGTAACAAGGTTGTAGATTGAAAACGGGCAAATTTATTTATTTGCCTAGAAAGTTTAAACTAGTAAATATAAATTTGCCATGAAAGTTTAAACAAGTAAATATAACTACAAACAAGTAAATATAACTACATATAACATATTTTTCCATATCTGATTGAAAAAGGGCAAATTTATTTATTTATTTATTTGCCTAGAAAGTTTAAACTAGTAAATATAAATTTGCCATGAAAGTTTAAACAAGTAAATATAACTACAAACAAGTAAATATAACTACATATAACATATTTTTCCATATCTGGGCGACGAAAACCGCCTTCCATATCTGGACGACGAAAACCGCCGCCCTTTAAACAAGTAAATATAAGTATTTATAACATAATTGTCTGTATCTCGAATTAAAAAGTATATATATGACTTAATGGTGTAAATATTAGAAGAAATAATAAAAACCAATAGCCAAACAGAGAGTAAACGAAATAAGAGGTGGAGGAAAAGGGAGGCGGCGGTTGAGCAAAATGAATAAGCGTATTATCCTTTGCAAAATAATGGCTAAGAATGAAGATGCCGGGTTTTGATTGGTTAAGAAAGTCATGTGATAACATTGTACTCTCTGATTGGCTAATGGTAATTCCTAAAATAGCATATCAGTGGAAGGGAATTAAATTCACGAAAAGTACAACAATGTTATAAATTATTTTATATGTTTATAAAATATATTTATCTCATCTGTTTTACAACCAAACTTCGGCCCTGTGTACTATGTATGGGAAAATAGAAAAGTAACAAGGTTGTAGATTGAAAAAGGGCAAATTTATTTATTTGCCTAGAAAGTTTAAACTAGTAAATATAAATTTGCCATGAAAGTTTAAACAAGTAAATATAACTACAAACAAGTAAATATAACTACATATAACATATTTTTCCATATCTGGGCGACGAAAACCGCCACAAAAATTTCAAACTAGATAAATTGAATGTGATACAGTTAAAGGCAATTGTAAAACAATAAAGGTTTATTAAAGATTTTAGCAATTGGATTCCGGTGTTATATTAGACCTTCTGTTATGTTTAAAGTTTCTATTCACATCCTGCTGACGAAGAGATTTGTAATCAGAAAGAAAGGATATTGGAGGATATTTTGAGCGAGTGTCATTTTCGATGTTTTCTCCTTGAATGTTTGCATGGTCACCTTGTTTCACTGTTGATGTTTGTGCACCTGGAATTTGACTACCATTTGTTTCCACAATATTGAAATAACAAATTCCGCATTGGTTAAGTAAATTTTTGTAGGCATCGGCAAACTTTTTGTTTGAAATAAGGTAAATTAACCAGTTCAATGACGGGTGTAGATGAGCAAACATTGTTATATACAAATGAACTTCATGCGGAAATGTGTTTTTAGAATCAATTACTATCAGAAGAGCATACGGTGCCCAACATGTTATAAATACAGCATAAATGATAAACAATGTCCTTGCCAGATGAAAATTTCTCTTGAATTGTCTAGTATTAATAGCATGACTTTGTTCACGAACTCGTTTCTTGTGGCTCCTTACATAAAGAAATATTTTGACGTAGCAAAATCCAGTCACAACTGAAGGAATCCAAACTAAAGTTATTGAGAAAAATATCGTATAAGGGAAAGTTGCCATTCTATCCCAGATGCACTCTAAACTCTTCCTGTCAAATCCGTGATCGCCAATGTCAGCAAAATTAAGCAACACAAGGATTCCGCCAATAAAATAAAACGATATACAGATACAAACTGTATTCCATTTCTTGAAGATTCGATCATATTTATCATGCAGACATATAAAAACGTAACGGTTAAAGCTCATTGCAGCGATCGTCATCAGTGACGTCACACATGAAATCGTGCAGATACTTGCAACTGTTTGACAAAGTCCAGGAATTCCGTCAAAAAATTCTTCACCTTTAACTTTTGCTGAAATAAAAACAATTGTATCGTCGTGAATAAATACAATGCAATTAGGTTTACAAAGATATGACCGATTAAAGAGTTATAACCTGCAATAAGCCATGTGATATCTGGTTCCAATGACAACAAATTCAATTCCGAAGAATAAAATACTTCTAATTCATTATGATATTTTTATTGAATCAATGTTATTTATGTTAATAAACAATCGTAAATAATAGTATAAGTTTAGTGGATTCTCTTTTTGAAAAAAGGCCCATAAACATTATTATTTAAAATGAGAACAGTGGTTTACACTTATTCTCAATAATTCGTTTTGCATTTAGAGGTCGTTTTACAAGAATACACGAGGCTATCTGATTTGTTCGAGGGCGACGTAGACGCCAATAACTAATCAGATTGCGGAGTGTTTTGATGTTTCCTCTCTTTTGTATCATAGGCAAAAAACAATTTTCCCTGTCGTCACAAATGTAACTAATGTATTAACATCTGAATATAACTTTCCCTTTCACTGTCGTCACAATAAGTTAACCCTAAAAACAATGAAGGTTACCATTAGTCGACAACTGACAGACTGTGCAGTTACTAGAGTGGAGTAACTAATACCTGCAATCCAGTTAACCCCATGTGCATGTATTTGTGTAACATTTAACACACACACGTCTTCAATAGACGTACAGGTCTCTAAACTATGATACAACTATATTTAAACACAGCTTTTTAATTAAATAAGTCAAATATTACAAAGATATAAATGAACACTGAGACCCCCCCCCCCCCAATAAAAAATAAATAAATGAAAACGAAAATAAAACAATATATACCGGAAATAATTAATGACTTTTAGAACAAAAAACAGCTTTTTTATTTTTTATTTATCTTATTTTTCTTCAAGAAATATAGAAATATCGATACAATTTTAAGAAATTCTCGCATTTCCAGGATGTCCTTTTAATATTTAAATATATAATTTTGAAATCTGTTCAAGATATATTTTGAAATTTGTTTCGGAGAAATGAAAACAATAAATATATTTTACATACCTATAATACTCATTGGATCTGCAACCGCCGTTACATATAGGTCTGACATCGCTAAATTAACTATAAATATTCCTTCAACTTTTCTTAAATTCTTACGTGTGAACACACTTAAAAGTATAAGAATGTTTCCGAAGGTCCCTACAAGAGTGGCAATGATAAGTATCACTAAACTGGGTACAGTAACATCCGTGCGTGCACTTGTGAGTTCATCATTGTTGAAATAAAACGAAGAATTCGTCCCATTTGATTTCAGGACGTCATTTGACGATTCATTGATAAAAGACATTGTGCCATGTAATAAAAGTATAATATTCTAAAAATATATTTAAGATGCTTATTATATGTTTCCGTATTTATGACACCAACGAAATATTGTTGTTGCTTTTTAATCCACGTGTTTTGTACAAATGCATTCTTTTGAAACTAACTGCATCACTTTGTACTTTTATTGTACACAATTATTATAGAAGTTAAATGTCACTGATTTAATTGTTTCAACCGACATGTTAGATTTTATCCTTTAACGACATCCTATTTTTCGTATAAAAAAAAATATTAAACAATATCCGTAGATTATTTAAATTATACCCTTGCCCTACAAAAATACATTTGTTTTATAAAACAGATCGCACGTTAACTAATAAACAAATTATCCACTTTGTGTTAAATAAATATTAATATGTATATAAATTTCATTGCATATTCATACAATCCCTTTATTGTTATACATTTCAATTCCTAGTTCATAATAACACTGTAGTTGTTAATTCTTGACGAAAACCTGTGTTTTATTTATATGAATATAATAAACAATTACATAAATTAAAACATTGTGTAAACTGTTTATTTAACCATTTATTCTATGTGTTGATTTGTATGAAGGAGCTTCTTAAACATGAATACATGATGCCGCGCCTTCTGGGATTATTGTTATCAGCATTTTGCTAAATGACGACGTAGAGGAAAGAATCGATAAGTCGTGAACAAATTATAGTCTCCCATGAGATCACATCCCACAGATATATACTTAAAACCTTTGTAATGTATCATATATAAAATGCACGTGTTGTTGTTGGAAAAGTAGAATAATACTTAAATAAGAACTTGAAGTAATAACCAAAAAAAAAATAAATAAATAAAAACTGTTTTGGAAGAATAAACGGAGATAAACTAAAACCTATAACTAGATTTATTAGAACCTTTAAAAGAGGTCCTTCGCAGATTTGATGTTTTAAGAGATATTACTTAACTTTAATGAGCAAAAATTAACATTGTTTTCTTTATATTTAATGAGTTCAAATTGTAAAACTGTGTATTACTAAGCTCTTATTTTATAAGCAACGAGAAATATATTTAAAACATCTATATTAAGTTTTAAGTTTCGAGTCAATTGTCAAATCGAAATGAACAATGTATCTGGTCACATATATACTAGATATTTACCTCCGTCAGGTTTCGCGGATAAGACTTACTGGTTAATGGCATGATTTTACTTTTCCATTTTATTATCAAGGCAACAATCATTCATAATTTTTTTTAGATAAATAGTTTCATCGCCATCTAATGTTGATTTTTAACTAATATATTTTAGCTTTTGTCTTCATGTATTTATATGAAAATTGTCTGAAATTGAAACTATCTGTAAGAAAAACAGATATTTATATAAAAGTTCAAATACAAGAAATGTCATCTAACCTTGTATAAAAGCATGTAATAAAGATAAAAAACATCGTGAGAATATTGTTCTTTGAAGATCACTGGACAAACAAAAAATACACAAAGATAAACAGATATACTCTATTTACCAAAATACTTCTAATTAAGCAGTTATCACTTATAATGCCTTTTGCTACGTTGTATATATGAATAATGTGTATTGTAGTAAGGTTAATTTTTGTTTTGTATTTAAGTCCTAATATACATATTTATAAAAAAAAAAACATCAATTTTACACTTTAGAGATAACCATTTAATTCCATTAGAAATTTTCCTTATATAATTTCTAAATTATTCGAATTAAGTCTAAAAGGAGAAAGAGATTTTCTTGTAGCCACATCGTCTATTACAATTAATAATCTTAAAATAAAAAAGTTTAAATTTAAAGTTAAAGTGTAATTTCGGCAAAGAATTGATTGTATGATAACAATCTTAAATAAACTAATCTCGAATCATGCTTTAAACAGATTTGAATAATTTAAACAATAGTCATAATTTAAGCGAATACTTGTACTGCCTAAATGATCAATAATTAAACCAAACAATTTGTGTTAACACTATTACATAGTTCTCTATATAGAAAATACATAGGGGAGTCGGAGATTTTAACCAAAATTGTAATGACCTTTTCTTACAAATGACTTATTCAAACAAAATCATTTTGATTATTAAACTCATATTGTATAAAATTTTATTCTAATAAAATGTGATATCATTAATTGATCTAAAATGATCTGCAAATTGGAAATCCTAAGCAAAAAGTTTAAACTACAAAATACATGAAAACAGATTAATATAGTTGGTTTTACTGTTCATAAGAGATCATGTGAAGTGCAACACCTCTTATGAGTTTTTAAATAGGATGTAATTAAAATGAAATAGTCTTCGCACTTGATACACCTAACACACTAACTGCTCTTACTGTTTAATTCACTGCAGTATCCTTACTTTATTATATTTGATATTTAACGTGCAGGCTTCCAGGTATAAAACAGGAAGCAGTGCTAAAAAAAACCAGGCAACATTGCTGAAATAGGAGTTAAGGCACGCGCAAGAGTAATATTTATCTAAAATGAAAATTATTTTCTCGCTTTTCTGTTGTATCTTAGCTAAAATAATTTTATTCTTCTTCGTGTCAAAATATTTACTACATGAATACTGCATAGATATTTATTTGCAAGCACGTGTTCACTGCATTAAAATATCCAATAAGTTATCGAATTCATTTTATTAGTTTAAACATATCTTATTACATTATATACATGTTTACAAACGTATTATACAAATAAAGAGTATATATCAAAATGCAAATGGGTTATGCAACAAGTTCTTACAATATTAGATTAAGCCCTTCATTTTATTGAAAGAATAAAAGGTTATGTTAAAATCATAAAATGTTAGTTTATATATACGTATTTATGATTCCAATGTACAAGTAATATTTAAGTATTTCAGTCATAATTCTAATGTTTTTATATTAGAATTTTGTTAATGTTTTTAATTTCTTTTATGATCTGCTATTGTCGTTAAATGAAATTTGGTTAACGATAATTATAATTTTACAAGTACTATGAATTCATTGTTAACGTAAAATTTTATGTTAGCATATTGATCTGTTTAATATATTTATATCTCTTTTCACAGTTTAACAAAAAATGATATAAATTAATTGTTTCTTTACAATTGCCAAGTAACGATTCATGCAAATATCGAATGAGTACAGTTTGATATCCCTAATTTCTAAGCATAATTCCTTAAAGGCGGGTGTTATAGTTAAGTTAATGACTGTGTTATTTGCATAGTGCATCGTTTCTTGTTCGAAAGTTTATTAAAGTTGTTATTTCGTATAATCTCAGTTGTTGTGCACCATTTACACCATCCATTGCTCAACAAGGAATATATTATATAGTTTTAGGTCACCGACCTCGATTACAGTCTGCTAAATGACTATTTGTATTCTAAGCATACGGCCATCAAAAGCAATGGGGTAGTTTTAAGTCTTTTTCAATTACACATATTTAATATAAAGCAGACCATCGTTTCGAAATCCACCGGATTTTAATGGGATTAAGCAAACTGCTTGAGTTACCCATTTCTTTTTTAAATAATTAAGATATGTCTTAAAATTAAAACAGCGAGTACAGACAATGTCTTGGCACATAAATCTTTGTGAAATATTTCAATTGAAATACAGAAAAAAAAACATCCGAAGAATATATGTTCAATTTTAAGCACACAAAATCAAAGTAAGAGGAACAATGCCTTTTACAATAAATATATAACAAAAACAAAATCCTGCATACCGGTATCTATATCTTGCAATCACTTATACTTATTACATAACAAAAAAATAAAAACTGAAAATCAAGAGTATGAACAAGTGATGTAAAGACTAAGTTAATCAAAACAAAATTAAATGAAAATAGCAGGCTCGGTTTAATTTAGTCTGTAACTGTTGTGTAGTATAAAAGGGTTATCCCTGCTATATTCAATGACCAATTTTCTTTTTGTTGTTTTTATTCTATTCATCTGGAAAAAACTTTCATTTTCCGACATAGCAATCGCAAATTTGTGCTGTAAAATGGCAGTACTTAATAATGTTCAGTCTCTTTTTGAATTACTTAGAAAATTTATCACAAAAAAATATTAGAGGATGGTATAACACTATTTCAAATATCGATTTATTTGCTATTATTTGCAGATGACCCGTTATCTGTTTGGAATCTGCTCAAGGTTTACAAAAGTCCTTAAATAGTTTTAAAAAAATATTGTAACAAATGGCATCTTGCTGTTAACTTAGATAAGACTAAGATTGTTGTTTTTAGAAAGGGCGGAATTTTAAGTGGATATAAGGGGGTTTAGATATAGAAATCGTAAAAACGTTTAATTACCTAGGTATTGTTTTGTCTAGTGAAGGTTCTTTCATACCAGCGTCCAACATATTTAAAGGCAAAACACTACGGGCTATGAGCTCATTATTTAATGAAACAAGGGATAAGCAAGTTCCCATTGATATTATGTTCAACCTGTTTGATGCATATGTTCTACCAATTCTAAATTATAGTTGTGAGGTATGGGGTAGCATACCATCGGAAAAATTGAAATTGTACATAGGAAGTTCTGTCAATGGTTGCTTAATGTGAAAATGACAACAAATAGTCTTTCATTGTTTTCAGAAGTAGGCCGATTTCCATTATATATTTTACATCATGCAAGAATTGTTAAATATTTTGTAAAAATATATCAAAATAAAAATTAAATTATATTGTTAATTGTCAGAGATTGGAGATTGAATCAAAGTCTAATACTGTAAATTGGTTGTCTAAAGTCAAAGCACTTTTGCAAGTGCTGGATTTAATGATGTGTGGATGTATCCAGAATCAGTTAAGCTAAATATATTGATACCAGTCTTACATGGTCGTTTAAAAGATATTTTTATCACAAATTAGCATTCTAGTGCTCATATATATTCTTATCAAAACTGATTTTGGCAGTTCTAAATACCTTGATATTGTTGACTCTATGAAATTAAGAAAGATATTAGCTAAACTTAGATTATAATCTCACAATTTATTCATATGAACAGGTAGACACAATAATATTGGTAGAAATGACCAGAAGTGTACTATTTGCAACAATAATGACATCGAAGATGAATATCACTTTGTATTGATTTGTTCTTTGTATGATTTTCTTAGGAAACAGTATATATATATATATATATATATATATATATATATATATATATAATATATATATATATATATATATATATATATATATATATATATATATATATATATATATATATATATATAACTTTTTTTATAATAAACCCTAGCATGTTTAAATTTTTAGAATTGCTGAATTCAGAAAGGAAGTCAGTGTTAAAAATTAGCTATATATTGTAACAAAGCTTTTAAATTAAGATTTGATTCATTGAATGCCGGATAAGACCACCTTGTCAATGTCAAGTAGCTTTTATATTTTTGACTCGCATAATGAAATTCCTCATACCTGCCTAAATTTCAGGTAACAGTCTTCTATCAGTATTGAAAGAAACCATTTTTTTTAATTTGACATGAAAAAAATGCATTTAATGTTACTATATTATAATATTAGTCACTTTTGTAACTATTCGTATATTTGTTACATTTATAATAATAAAAAAAAAAACAGACTTTGATATTTTTATCACTATTTGTATATTTGTTACAATTATAATAACAAACAAGAAGGCCATGATGGCCCTGAGTCGCTCACCAGAAACAAATGCTTTTCAGTGTTGGAAATTATTTTTCAAAAGAACTTGCTGAAAGGCAAGTCAAGCTCTTTCGGCAAGTTCAGCTCAACTTTAACTTGCTCCGCTAGTAATATACTTTCACAACACTGGTTGTTTTAGCTTTTTTTTCATAATAAACAATAGGGCCACTAAGATGACCCAAGATGACTCATCTAACCCATCATTTCATTATTCACTATATAAATTGTAATATTTTGCCCTAATATTTTGGAAAGGATTTGTTAAAAATATGTATGTTGCAAGTATGTTCCTATGAGACTATGTAGAATAAATGGAGAATAACTGACCACTAGAGCAGGATTAATTTTGTTTGGACAATCTTTCTTATAACTTTTTTTGAATGAAAACACAAAATGTCACATGCAAAACATGTAAGGTGTAAATGTTTGAAGTTCACAGTTTTGGACATCATTTTTTTTTATAAATTCTGTATGGTAACATAACTGTACCTCAAAAAAAAAAGACAATAGGTCAAACATTGTAAAAAAAAAAGAAAAGTTGATATCAAAATTCAATTCAACATCAGAAATTACACTCCTAGTCCAAAATTTCAAGTCTGAATGTCAAAAAAACACAAGAATGAACGTCAAACTATATCAAAAATATCAAAAGTAGGTCAGTTGATATCAAAATTCATTACGGCATCAGAATTTACAAACAAATTAATATGAGCAAACTTGATAAAAGACTACCCAAGAATGCTACAGACAAAGTTTGGTGATCATCCATCAAATAGTTCTGTGAAAGAAGATGTTTAAAGGTATTTCTATTTTTAGCTATAGCGGCCCTTAAAAGGGGGCCCATCAAAATAATATGAGCAAACTTGATAAAAGACTACCCAAGAATGCTACAGACAAAGTTTGGTGATCATGCATCAATTAGTTCAGTAGAAGAAGATGTTTAAAGGTATTTCTATTTTTAGCTATAGCGGCCCTTACAAGAGGCCAATCAAAATAATATGAGCAAACTTGATAAAAGACTACCCAAGAATGCTACAGACAAAGTTTGGTGATCATCCATCAATTAGTTCGTTAGAAGAAGATGTCTTAAGTTTTTTCTATTTTTAGCCCTAGAGACCCCTAAAAGGGGCCAAACCTATTAATATGAGCAAACTTGATAAAAGACTACCCAAGAATGCTACAGACAAAGTTTGGTGATCATCCATAAATTAGTTCTGTAGAAGAAGATGTCTAAAGTTTTTTCTATTCTTAGCCCTAGAGACCCCTTAAAGGGGCCAATCAAATTAATTTGAGCTAACTTGATAAAAACTACCCAAGAATGCTGTGATCATGCATCCATTAGTTCTGTAGAAGAAGACGTTTAAATGTATTTCTATTTTTAGCTATAGTGGCCCTTAGAAGGGGCCCATCAAAATAATATGAGCAAACTTGATATAATACTACCCAAGAATGCTACAGACAAAGTTTGGTGATCATCCATCAATTAGTTCGTTAGAAGAAGATGTCTTAAGGTTTTTCTATTTTTAGCCCTAGAGACCCCTAAAAGGGGCCAAACCTATTAATATGAGCAAACTTGATAAAAGACTACCCAAGAATGCTACAGACAAAGTTTGGTGATCATCCATAAATTAGTTCTGTAGAAGAAGATGTCTAAAGTTTTTTCTATTCTTAGCCCTAGAGACCCCTTAAAGGGGCCAATCAAATTAATTTGAGCTAACTTGATAAAAACTACCCAAGAATGCTGTGATCATGCATCCATTAGTTCTGTAGAAGAAGACGTTTAAATGTATTTCTATTTTTAGCTAAAGCGGCCCTTAAAAGGGGCCAATCAAGTTAATATGAGCAAACTTGATAAAAGACTACCCAAGAATGCTGCAGACAAAGTTTGGTGATCATCCATTAATTGCTTCTGTAGAAGAAGATGTCTAAAGGTTTTTTTCTATTTTTTAGCCCTAGTGACCCCTAAAAGAGGCCAATCAAATTAATATGAGCAAACTTGATAAAATACTACCTAAGGATGCTACAGACAAAGTCTGGTGATCATATATCTTTTAGTTCTGTAGTAGAAGATGTTTAAAGGTTTTTCTATTTTTAGCTCTGCTGACCCCTAAAAGAGGCCGATTGAAGTGACATGAGCAAATGTACGTGTGACTGTCACAAGGATGCTACAGACCAAATTTTAGTTAAATCTGCCAAGCAATTTCAGAGAAGAAGACGATTGTTGACGCATGACGACGGACAATGGACGCCGGAGTATCTCCCTTTTGATAGTTATAGCTCACCCTGAGCCTTCGGCTCTGGTGAGCTAAAAAACAGACTTTGATTTTTTTATCATTTTATGTTACTGACTACAGTAGTGACACAAACAGAACACAGTACAGTCATGTCACATAACATGTACAAGTCTTGTAAGTCTTGTTTGTATTCAATGTACTTACTTTCCTTACCAGTTAGGCATCAGTGAAAGCATTTTTTTTTAAATTAAATATCTGGCCCCTCTTCTTAATTATGGACAGTGCATAAGATAAGTATAATTATGCAAAAAATGGTATACAAAACATTCGGAAAAAATCTACAATAGTACTTAATCTGAATATAACATGATCTGTGCGTATTAATAATTTGGTAAGGAATCTGTACATAATGTGCGCAATTTTTTTTGGCGCAGAGCTTCTCAATTGTTGCATTGAAGCAATATTTGTACTTGTATTTAATAAGTTTAAATTATAAAGTGTAATACTATGTAAAACTAAGCTCTAATCTTTTGAGCAATGATAAATATATCTAAATCATCTATATCAAGTTCCAAGTTTCGAGTCTATTGCCAAAAGTCTATTGGCCCTTTACACATATACACTGTATGGCTAATACATTTATCATCAACATAACTATAAATATGTTTACAATCTTAAACGTATACAATAAAAAAATGTACAGTAAAAAACAAGTTAATAAACATAAATTTTCCCCATGAGCATATTGTGAAAAATGGCCATTTTCACTGAAAAGCCTCCTCTTACAAGTTCATACTGCTATGAAACTATGAAAAATGCTTCAATACTAATCAAACTTGGCACAAATGTTGACTGGACCATTGCCTTTGTAACGACATGCTCAGTTTTAAATTTCATGTTACCATGGCAACGAGGGGACATCTCAAAATTCCCAAAAATCACTTTTTTGCCCCGATTTTTTCCATCAAAATTTATTTCAAAGTGCTGCAACTTATCAAGGGATTGAGATGGAGTCAAAGGCTTTTCAGCGTTGGTTACACGTTACCTTATGATCAACCTGGGGTTATTTCAAGCCTCTCACAAGTCCAAAATTTTCTTGGCGATGAGGGGGACTCCGCCCCCCTTCAAACCCACCAAACAGAAGGGGGCACAACCCCCTTCTGGCAACCCCCTGATGTATTATTTGGATGGGGGACGGCGCCGAAAAAATGGTCTTTTTTTAACAACATTTCTCAAACGAAAAACAGTGTTTGTGGTCTGAATAGGACATTTTTTCACTGTTTGAGGCCTCAAAAGGGGGAGGGGGCAAAAAGTCGTCGAAACACGCTTATATAAGGGAAAAGGTTAATTATACGTTAAGAAACTGTAAGAGAAAACAAATAATTGTTTTTCTTCATGTCGTCGACTCATCAATACATTTCGCCATTTTTTAAAATTTAGATTTCTTTTTGTTGACATAAGCTGCTTAAATTTATAGGGATTTGACCATGTGATATCTTATAGGTATTGTCTCCTCAAATCATGATATTTACTGCAACATAGCAAATCAAAGAACAGAAGGTGCTGAATTTGTTTGGGTCTCAGAATGTCAGAAAGGTGAAGTTTGTGAGATTATAAAGCATTGTTTTTGTATAGTGTCAGCAATGCTGTTTCCAGTGTTACTGCAGTAAATTGGCCAAAAAGGCTAATTGCATCACTGATTTCAATTCAATGTTTATTTGGCTTAAACAATTAAAAAAACATGAGTTGCCTAAACTGGGATTTAAATCCCAGACTTCTCGCTTCCTAAACGAGCGTGTAACCCCTGGACCACAGGGAAGTCAGAAGCAAACCATATTACGTATGGTAGAAATTGATTATCGACCGTCGACAGCCTAATTCGTCCCTGTCCTAGAGACCATTTCATTTAATCGATAAGCGTCGAGGAAGAGTCGACATCCAGAAAGTCTAAATAACAAGATCACAGTAATCAGAAGCTTTACGGAAACAGCCGAGCAATTTTCGTTGATTAAAATGATATTCATCCGTGTAACAAAATTATTTGAATATATAATCGGTAATTTGCGATAATGTTAAATTATATTAGAAATCTTCGCCCAATCGGGAACTATTTTTCTTCCATGAGAAGGTTTGAAAATTAATGCGCCTCTCATTTAACAATCTTTACGCAGTGATTTCCCCTTTATTTTTTTGGCGTTAGTATACTTATAAAGAGAAGTAACCGCTTCGAGGAATTCGTGACGGACAACAATTTTTTGATTTTGCTAATAAACATATCAGGATCTGAAATTTCGCTTGCATTATTGGTTTTGATATGACGACCAAAACAAAAAGAAATGGTACTCAGATTCAATAACATTTTGATAGCATAATTTTTATAACCTATTCTGTCTATCGATCCCATTAGATATTTCTTGTTCAATTTCCAAATTATGCGAATTAAGCAAGTACGAGATTTTCTTGTAGCCTCATCGCTTATTACAATTTATTATCTCCAAATTAAAAAAGTTTAAATTTATATTGTAATTTCGGCAAAGTATTAATTGTATGATTCCACTCTTGAATGACCTTTGGTCTCAAATCCTGCTTTTAAAAAGATTTAATTTGCACCATAGTCATAATTTAAGCGAAAATTTGTAAGGCCTGAATAATCAACAATTGAATGGAGTTAAGAAGCCCAACAATTTGTGTTTACCCTATTACATAGGTCTTTAAAAAGCATACTGGAGACGAGAATTTTCATAAAATTTTAACCAAAATTGTGAAGACGGTCTTTCCAAATGACTTGTTCTATCTAAATCAGTTTAATTATCAAACTCATATTTTATATTTTTTTCCTAATAAAATGTAATATTATTAATTGATCTAAAATGATCTGAAAATGGGAAATCCTAGGGAAACAATTTAAACTACAAAATACATGAAAACAGATTAATATAGTTAGTTTTAAACTGTTCATAAAGGATCATGGGAAGTGCAACGCCGCTTTTGGGTCTTTAAATAAGAGGTACTTAAAATGAAATAGTTCCTTCGCACTTGGTTCACTGACACACTAAATGTTCTAACTGTTAAATTCACTGCAGTTTCTTTACAATTGTACGTAGACATTATTTTATTGTAGGCTCTCCGATATGAAACAGGAAGCAGTGCTATAAAAAGAACCTGGCAGCATTGATAAAATAGGAGTTAAGGCACGCGCAAGTGTAATATTCATCTAGAATGAAATTAATTTTTTTGCTTTTCTGTTACATCTGAGCTGAAATCATTTTATTATACTTCGTATCAAAATATTCACCGCGTCAATACTGCATAGATTTCTTTAAAAAGCACGTGCTCACTTCATTATAATAAACAATAAGTTACTTAATTGATTGTATTGAAGGAATAAAATGTAAGGTTTAAATTATAAAATGTTTCCTCATATATATTTTTACGTAAAATATCGTGTATGATTCGATTTCGAGTCGAGTTTATAAATGATTAAAATATACAAGTAATATAAGAAATATTTATTGACTTGTTTTTTTTTCCGTCATTTTTCATTTTTTTCATCTATGATAATGATCTGCTGTTGTCTTGGATTTAATCGTTAAATGAAATTTGGTTTAATATCATTATAATTTTACAAGAACTACGACTCCATTGTTAACATAAATCATATGGTAGAAAATTGAAAACACACTTTCCCCGGCTATGGCATGATCAACACTAAACACGCGAAAATGATGTTTGAAATTAGAAAAAGGCGCCTGTCTATGTGTTTATAAAGTTTATTTATTGAACTTCCACGTGTACACTGTCGTGCCATTCTTTAAATGCCATGGATGGTCGTGCCATTCTATAACTGCCGTGGATGATCCCGTGCCATTCTATAAATGCTTTTGATGGTCCCATGCCATTCTATAAATGTCAAGGATGGTCCCGTGTCACTCTATAAATGCCGTAGATGGTCCCGTGCCATTCAATAAATGCTATGGATGGTTCCGTGCCATTCCATAAATGCCATGGATGGTCCGGTGTCATCTTATAAATGCCACAGATGGTCCCCTAGTATAATCCAGTGTTTGTCTACAATGAAACAACAATGGCAATACTAAACAAAATGGACTTTGAGGTGGGATTAGACATTAAAATGACAATTATGTGCGTAATCATACAAACATCCAAACATCCAAATACTGGTAAGTCGGAGCAACGAAAATATTTCATTGACATTGTTTAATTTACTTGTACAAATCTCACCTCGGATTCTCTTACTAGTCTGTATAACACTTGTTCACAATAAAATTATTCTGTATTTGATTTTTTAATTAATTCCTTGCTATAGAAAACAGATTATTCTATCTTTCAGTATTTTTATCTTTATTAAACGTAGATACATCTCTTAAAGAATTTAATTCAGGTTCAACGTAATAATGATATAAAATAATCAACATTTTACAGGAAATTTCTGGATGTCTAGAATATAAGGATCCTTTTGTTTTAAACTCTGTAAAATATCTCGGCTGATATTGAAACAAAACTCATATCTTGAGTAACATCTGAAAATCAAAATCCTTTAAATCATAGGAAGTTCTACAGTTCAGCTTATCAAATTAAAATGTTTATTAAAAAAAACTTAATTAGCATTCTAATCAGTTATTTTGTATTTTGTTAAGTTAATCTTTCGTTTCCCAAGTGCGGTTGCCATCTTCAACACCTAGTTAATTGATTAAATCTTAAACAAAGCTTACCGTCAATCTCTGAACCATTACCACTGAAAGTGCAATAGCATAACTTATTTCCTCTAAATTGCACTAGTGGATGTGAAGGATGTTTTACTTTTTCATTAACTCTCATGTACAAACTCAATCAAACCGAGTCTGCAATTTTGATGTTTTCTTGTTGGGATTATTGCTTCCGAGCGCTCACTCTTTCTTCATTTGTTACATTACAAGCACGGAATCAATAGATTATCACAAAATGATAAATGAAATACACTACATGATATAATCATTTATACAGCAGTTTACTTAGAGCATACAAGGCAAAAATACTATTATATACGTACTTGTTCTGATTTACTTTTCTTTTTAAATACTTTGTTGAAAATGTAGCATAAATTGTACTGAGATGTTATTAAACACAAGAAGGTAACCAATATATGCCAATTTTGGCAGTAAGGTAACAGTTTGAGCAAAACTTTTAGGTAAGGTATTGACTCGTAAATGAAAGTGCTTTAAATACACGAGGAAGCAATAATTATTGACATATCAGCAAAAATAGCAAATAGCATTATGTACCAATGATTATCTTTATTTATAAAACGAAAAGATAATGTTATCTTTTATCAGAAAAATAAACAGATTTAAAGGCGAAGTTTTCCTGTTTAAGAAAAAGCCTATGTTTTGTTCTTTGAAACAATGAATTTTGAAACAAATATTGCTTATTCATTTTCATTCTTTTTTTCTGAACATTTCAAAATTATTAGAATATCAACATGCATTCAAACAAAACAATGGATTATTTGATTTAAAATTCTTGAGATCATAAGCGTAAAAAATAATTTGCATTATATTGATTTCTCTTTGGACAGCTTAACAAAAATTGATATAAATGAAATGTTTCTTTTCAATTGTCCAGTTACAAGTCATGCAGATATCGAACGAGTATAGTTTGATATTCCTAACCTCTGAGAATAATTCCTGAATGCGGGAAATGATATTCTGTTGTTTTCTTAAAGGTGTGTGCTATAGTGAATTTTACGACTGTGTTATTTGCATAGTGATGGTTACTTGTTCGAAAGTTGCTATCACTTGTAGTTATTTATAATCTCAGTTATTGTGTACCATATAAGATTAGTTAAGTACGAACGTTTAATTAAAATAGTTTGTGTCAGATTTTTTTCCAAAGCGGCTGTTGCTCAGTTTTAAAACGCATGTTTAATGAGTAACATAATTATCGACATATTTAACAGAATAAAATGGTATAATTCATATATACATTATGCATCAAAAATCAATATCTTTGAAATTCATTAGAAATTGCCAAACATATGTTTGATACCTGTTGTGAAGTATAAAAGGGGTTATTCCTGCTATATTTAATGACCAATATTTTTGTTGTTTCTTATTTTTATTGTTCTGGAAATAACTTCCATTCTGATACATATCAAACGCAAAGTGGTGCTTTGGATGGGCATGGTAAAGCTCTTATTACTTAATTTCTATACTATTGTATATTTCTGGTTAAATCTTCAATAATCATCAATTACTTTAACTATTGCCAGAGAGCGTACACGTCGTTCCATTCCGTTGTTTTTCAATCTAAATGTTTTGTGAGTGCACTTCGTTGGTATTCCATTAATATACTTTACAAAATGGTGATGCGAAACTAAAATAAAATGTTAGAATGTGAGGTTAAAGCAGTCATGTTAATACAGGAAGGACATTACATTGATCTTTTCATTAGAATAATTGGACAGTAATTGACTCGTTTCAATGTTTCGGCTAATCTAACACCGAGTCAAATTGTTATCATTTTGTGGCATATTTTTTTCGGACATACCTTGTAGAAGGCAATTTAAAAATTTATACATCTAATATGTTTTAGGTTTCTTCCTTTCCACAAATTATTATAAGTATTATTGTGAGAACTTATTTTATGCTTTTGAGTTGATTACTGATATACCTGCAAAATTATATTTGATAATTTCACAATGAACTTTATAAAAATAATTTCACACTTTTCATTAAGAGACTTCTATCCTAAAAATCAATGTCCACAATGTGGTACCTCGGTTTTTTTCGCTCAAAAATAGACATTATGAGGTTTGTTTAGATACAAACAAAGCTGAAATTGATATGATAACTAATATTGCAAAAGTTATCAAGGAAGATAAGACCTTCTACCGATCGCCGATTGTCTTTATATTTCATAATCAAAAATACGAAATATAATCCGTGAAGTATATTTATTATAAAAATTGTATTGAAAGTATGTGCTTTACATTGCAAACTCTTTGTGTAATGTATTTGCTGTTCGATAACATATGTGTCATCATTGCCATTTTTTTGTAAGTAGCAAAATGTTTTTGTTTATGCCATTATTTCTAATGAATGAATCAATTAATGATAAATACACTTCCTTTAAAATGTAAAACTACTCTTAAAGACATCTGTGTGTACTATATTTAACTAGAATGCAATGTGTACAAGCAATGGCAACAATCAGCTATAAAGATAAGAAAGTAGTAAGACGTTCGTAAGTCAGCCTTTGAGAATACTCCATGCTTTTTAAATTGCTAGTCACTTGTTTGATGTATACACATCAGTCAACAATTATTCATTTTCTGATTTCTAAAAAAAACTCGCATCGATTAGTTCGACTTCTCTTTGAATAGGTGTAAAATTATCAAATCCAAATTCACTCTTACCAGAAACATTCTGTACGTTCTTCATGTCAAGTACACAACTTGAAAACATGGCGGAAGACTTGTCGCTTGAATATTTACCCCCTCAGGCTTCACGGATAAAGACTTACTGTTTCATGGTATGGTGTGACTTTTTTCTGCCATCTAACATTGATTTTTAACTGAAATTATTTAGCTCTTGTCTTCATGTATTTATTGTAAAATTGTCTGAATTTTAGGCTACCAGTGAGAAAAACAGATTTTGATATTAAAGTGAATATTAAAGAAATGTCATCTAAACATGTATTTAAGCATAAAATAGAAAGAAAACCCACATGTGAGAATACTTTTTTGAAGGTCTCTCAACAAAACAAAATATTACACAAAAATAAACAAATAACCTGTGTTTACCAGATACTTTTTATTTAAGCAATTATCACTTTAGTAGGTATTTATTTTTGGTACATAAACAATAATGTGTATTTTACTAATGTTTATTTTTGTTTTGTTTTTAAGTAAAAACACTTATTACATTACGTTTGTATCGCAGCAGGAGGTGCCATGTGCTATTTTTATTATGATCATATCATAAACAAATAGTATTTATGCGATATATAAGGTAAATTTCAAGAAAACATTTTCTAAACATATTTATCTGCACACTGTGACAATTTATTTTAAAATACATTAATCGCATGTACAATGAAGAAACGATTTCTTTGTTTAATGGTTACATACATTTCAAAACTCACTTATAAAGCTTGAGGTAAGATTGACAGCTATTGCCACCAAATCGTCAGCCAATTTAACCTCATCTTGTAGTAGATTTGAAGATACGAAAGTTAATTTTCGTTGAAATTTTTTCTTATAATTCAATTAATCATATCAGTGATATGAAGCGCCAGCGTTAGTTACTTTATAATAGCTAACATTACTAGCAACCGTTGTCTATATCTCGAAGAAACAGTTTACATATATCAAGTAAATGAAATCGAAATGAATGAATGAGTGAATGAATAAAATTGGCTTTATCTTGGGAGAAAGAATGAACGCTTTGATAAACACTTTACAGACAGACATGCTTTTTTGTAGAGATGTTACTAACAATTTTATCCAGAAAAATCGGAAATGTTAAACAAAATGAATTTGAAAAAAAATCAGCAACAAAAACTAACAGAAACACTAATTTCGAACATTATTTGTAAATATGTGATTTAGCTAAATTCTGACATAATTATATGTTTAACCATACAAAGAAGACATGCCTCATCCCTAGTTGATAAGTTATGGTTTATGATTTAGTTCACTTGTTTAAAACAAATGGAAGCATAAGAAATTGTTAGTTACTAGTAAGTGAATGAAATCTGTAAGCAATAGCTGTTATATATGAGGTTTTTTAAAGTTAAGTCGATTTGTAAATGATATAATACTCAATAGTATTTCTATCATGTCCTTGATCAAATTGCGATGCTATATCATCCTGGTGCATTTGCATCTTATAATTGCATAAAGAAGTTTACATTACAGCACAGTTTTTACTAGTTTTACGAAGGTTGGACAATATGTAATACAATATGATGATATTGCAATAAAGTGTGTCTTCTAATTTAGCTCGTGATTCTTGTCTTCATGTTTACTATGCTTTGTTTGCTTCAACGCGTCTGATTCCGAATGATATCAACATCATGAGTGTGATCAATATTAAGAATTTAAACACATTTACTAATAGACCTACCTTACACAAGTATGGCTGGTAACGTTCAGTTAAATACGGGCTAACGTAAAAGCTCGAGCAAAACTAGGAAAATTTGATGTTAATGTTTATAATGATATTTGCAATACATATGGCAACAATGAGTATCTTATGTAACTGTTTCAAGATGAATGAAGGGCACGAAACATTTAAATATGCCTGTAGTCTTGTAAGAAACGCTCAATATTTTGTGATAAAAACATTCATCAAGTCAAGCTTATCGTTGACAAAGATGCCAGACTTTGATGTACCAAGATGCCCCTTAAAAGGGGTTAAATTATACGATTGATAACTAGGCAAATAATGTCCAGATGGATACCCAATTTGCTAAAATCTGACAAGAAGGAACAAGTAGCTAAATAAGCTGTAAATTTAATGAATAATAAATAGTAAAAATTTCTAATACTGTGACTGATAATTAAATTGTTGGGTTTTTCCTTTTTACGCCAGTTCGCAAGGTTAACAATATGATTTGGTCCACCAAAATGTTTCCTCGACAACGCATTTGCCAAAAGCGAATTTGGACAAGGGTGTCCAGGAAATTATTACGTTTTTTTTATACTCGTTGTAACGTTGTCCCGAATTTTTTTTTCGAGAGGTCTTTTTGGGCACATCCAAGTTTTGCAGTTTGATGTTTTTCTGAAAAAATTGGGGGAAACAACTCATTTAAAAGTTTGTCTTTCGACTCTGGGTATTGAAAAACATGCATTGTTTCTGAATGATAACGCTCCTGCCACACTTGTTAAATTGGGATTCGACTTTTTTTTTTTCAAGAAAAAATGACATCCCTAAAACATGCCTGTATTCTTCAGACTTTGCCACCCTTTGAATTTTTCTTCCTTCCTTGACAGAAAAATTCTTGCAGGTTCATCGCTGCAGGATAAGGAAATTGGGACTTGAGTCAGCAATTTTTAGTTATTACAAAGATTGCATAAGGAGGAACAGGTGTTTGGGAAAATTTAAGATTTGGATTGAACGTCTTGAAACTTTGTATAACTGTAGGAAGATCTTAAAATTTTTTTTCAAAATTGTTTGATATGGAAAAATTAGTTGCTCTTTTTTAAAATTTATTGGCCATAAATTGCATAACACCACCAAGACCCACCCTCTTCTCTTATTGTTCCACTTATAAATAAAATTAAATCAAACAATAAAATATTGCCATCATTTTTTATGTTACCAGTAGGCAATATGGAAGGCTTAAAGAAAATCCACCATTTTAAATATCATGAAGAAAGGATTGCGCTTCCATTCTAACTGAGAAAATGCCCCCAAAATTTTTTACCGATGAGTCATTTATTTCATATTTAAAAATTTACTTCTGATATCTCCATGTATACATTCTTAAAAAGTTATTAACTGACAAATTACCAGTTGGTGTGCGGCTATTTCTACATTCAGGCCATTATACTTACTTAATTTTAAGTTGAATACTTCTTTTTAACCGATTGCTCGAGATTGGGGGTGGTGGTCTTACAATTACCATTTCCGGCCAAAATTAAACATTTTCAATTTCCTTGCCCGCTTTTGGCAGATCTTTTTTTTGGGAAGTTCCTTTTTTTCTCGCTATACATTTTTGTGGCCCCTTTAATGCCCGTTTTTAAATTCGTGTGTGGCTGGTTCTTTAATGATCTGGTTTTGTATTTTTCTCCCTGTTAATGTTTGATCAGCGGTATGGTTGATTCCATCAGTCGTTCCAGTGTCTTTAATTGGAAAAACAACCTTCATCTGAATGTGAAGAGCATATTTGTTGTTACAGTGCATCTAGGATTGTATTATAACCAAACCTTCTTCCTTCTAAATTATTTCACATTTACGTGAAAAACTATTTCATGATTTTGTTCACATCAAATTAAAGTAATGTAGATATTTCGTAAAGACATAAAAACATTAACAATATACTAGTTATGCTCGTCTTTATTTAACTCGCAAATGTACCATAATTGTGCACTGAATGTCAACTTTTGTCGGCAGGTAAGCTTAACATTTTCATTGCACTTTTAAATTTTTATATCCGAATAACGAATATGTTTTGTTCAGGTAACAATGCTGGCAAAGTTTATAAAGTGACATTTCCTTATTATGAAACTAAATTAAACTTTTATATCAACGCTGAAAGAAACATTTGCATTCAAACGCTCTCCAAGTAAGCCATCGACAGTCTTTGATGTGCACCAGATCAAAACTTTTGTTTGTTTCTTTTTGTTCGCCTAAGTTTCAATCTAAAGTGTTAATAATTATATCAAGGGTTTGAAATGTCAGCGTTAGGTGCATTAGCGAGCATCTTTTGTGCCTGTTAACTAAAAAATATATACATAGAATATTAATCTGAGAATGTGCTGCGAAAATGTTTTCCACTGCTTCTTGTTGTTTCGTTTATTCAATTTACGCAATGAACGAAATAACCCAATTTCGCATATTTTATTTTTGTATTTATTGACAAGATTTAAAGTATCAAATCACCATCTAAATTGTATGCTTAAAACTACAACACGTTTGATTGATTTTTTTCTGAAGACTGAGATTTGTAACTGCTGTTAGCACCACTCGTAAATAGTCCTCTTTCAAATGTGCTTTAATCAGGTGGTAAACTATCAAAAGAGCATACTATAGAATAATAATCACGGTACATTACCAACAGAAATAAGAAAGTTCTGTAAGGTTGCATTTTCTTGATTAGTATTGAGAATTAATTGACTTACATCATAAAGTGATTTTTTTGTCTTGAATGAGTTTTATATATCCAATCCAACGGATGTGGTCTAAACACTTATTTTGACTGATTTATGTAACCATTTAAATGTGTTGCATGAATAATGCAGAGATTACCGACCTGTGTAATCCAATAATCAGATTAGTGGATACAATAAGAATTTCACCGCAACATATTTGTTAACGAAATAACACATGTCAATGGTTGTGGTTAAATCTATTGTTATTCAAATATAATGTCAGAGTAGCGATCTATTAATTGTTCAGATACTCACATTATTAATTTGGACAATAAAAATCATCTAAACATTAATCAATAACATATAGAAAATTGCTGGATTTGATTATGTCTGTTCATGACAGATAATGAATACTGAATCATAGGCATGAGCTATCCTCATTCTTTAATGTTTTTTTTTTACATCCTAATAATATAATACATGTATATATGTTAACATAAAGGGTAATATTATAAATATATAAAACTTTGTAAACATTAGTTTCGTTTGTTGTGTGACAGGCTACAAATTAAAAGTTTTGAAAGTAATTTTATATAGTATATGTTAGCGCTTATATGGTCTTATCAGTTGGTTTCGATGGTAAGAAAATTCGTTGTCAGAATGAAAAGTCCATCTATTCGTAAAACTTTAAAAAGAAATCACCAGTTGCCTACTGCTTTTCTTCATGGTTGTGAAACGAATATATTTTGCAGCGTTATACAAAACATTTTATATCAGAACCCTTTAGATCACAAAAAAGAAACATTTATAAGATTACAACTGTATAAACTATGTTTAAAATCGTACAATAGAACGAAACACCTAGATTATTTTCATTAATTTCTTTTTCACTTTCATTCTATCAACATTATTTGTCCGTTTTATACATACATGTAAAATTTGTAGATTAAAGATGCGCATGCAAACAAGTTAACATATTTTTACATAGCAAAGCTTTATATAATAAATAGATGATATTGAATGGGTGTAGTTTAAGAACGAGTTGAAAAAAAATCATATTATGCGAGCCTCTGTCGAGCATAATATTGTTTTATTCAACGAGTTCAATAAATTTAGTATTGGATCTAAACGAATATTATATTCTTTTATCACATATATAAAATAAGAACAGTAGACTGTTTAAATAACTTGATTTTTCAATGACGCGCCTATAGTTTACCGCTTACATTACCGCGCTTTAACGCTATGTTTATATATATAGCGCAAATGATGTTACGTCAAAGTGTTATTACACTAGTTTATTTTATTCTTTTCAGTGGATAACTGATTTATCCATGAAAATTATATTTGATAATTTCACAGTGAAAATTATCAAAATATAATTTCACACTTTTCAATGACGAAACTTCTTTCTTAAGATTTTCCTCATGTGGTTCCTCAATATTATTTTTGCTGACAATTCTGACAATGTCATGCTGTTCAGAGATAAGCAAAGCTGAAATTGATAAGTAACTAAATGCCAAAAGTAATAAGAAGAAGAAAAAATACTTCTATTTATTCAAATAATCAATCACCAAATATCGTCTCTTTTTTTGTTTTTTTTTTGTTTCATTTTTACAGTCTGAAAAAAAAAAAAAACATTTCTGCCACATGCAAAACAGCTCTTGATGACATTTGGGCATATTTAAGTACACTACGAGCAATGATTGCCGTGTGCTTTATGAAAACTTGAAAAGCAATGACAGCCATCAGCCCGAAGAATAAGTAAGCAACCCAAGTTTTTCAATTTCCAAGCCGCTTTTTGAATGTTTACACTTCTGTCAACACTTATTGATTGTATGTTACAATCCTCAAATAAGTTTTTTCTTGTAAAAAGGTGTTTGACGAACAAATCAAAATGATATCCCTCAGAATCAAACATAATATTAATTATTTTCCTCCCGTGAAATACATAACATTAAAAATGGCGGCCGCTTTCATTTAACAAAGTCAGGTCTAATATAACAGAAATATGAATGGATGGTTGGATTTTTCTCCTACTAGAATTGTTTGTTTTTATTATTTAAACAAGCGATCATTCATTTTATTAAAAAAAAGAATAATATCACCGCCATTTAACGGTGATTGTCGAACTTATTTTTCAGCCCAAGACTTCTTGTATCTAATGAGAAATTCGACTAAATTGAGGCTGTCCAATGGGGGGAAAAGCCAGATTTCAAATATTCAACGTTGATATTCAGGAAATTTAGTTTTAACTTGTTTTTTATCATAAAATAAAAAGAAAATTTGTTTGTTTGTTGTGTTAGATGTAATTTTATTTCATCTCGTGAATTTTAAAAAACAGTATTCTCACTCGTGGCTACACCACTCGTGAGAAATCTGTTTTTAAAGCCCACTCGATGAAATAAAATTTCATCTTACACACAAACAACAAATATCCTCTATGTAATATCGTTTTTATTAAATGGCTTTATTACATTCCTGCACCGCGGTTTATTTGATAAAACAACATTCTAATGTTTCATGGAATTGAAAATACTGTCAAGGACAGCATCTTTGTCGTTAAGAAGTTAATTTGTGCGTCCTCTTGAAGATCAACTTTAAATTTAAAATTAAATTTTTATAAACTGAGAAACAGAGAAACTATTTTAAACCATTGTGTTAAGGCCTCAACATACGGTAGGATTTTGAAGTAAAACACCAATTAAAACTAAAATGTACAAGCAAATCTTAATGTGTGAAGGCTCTATTTCTTGAATTTGTAAACCTTAAGTCTAGATGTAAGGGATAGGACATGTTCCATTTTGAAAATCTTGTCGTACAGATTTCTATAGACCTCCCACTATGACAAGTAACAGATTACCAAATTATCCCCTGATAATGGGTGAAATGAATGAAATTCCAGAACAAATAAGGCTAAAACGTAAACGTAGTAGAAAGATGGGGTAAAAATAATGTAAAAACTCTTCAGGAGACCCAAAGTTGTGGTATGTTCAAATCCCAAATTGTTCTGAAAATGATTGTGTCACGGTATTGAACTGTTCCCTTACCAGGGGAGGTAGTTTGTTGGCGGCCCAAAAGCTCAGTCAATAGAACTGCAGTGCGGTATTCCGATGGTCCCAGGTTTGAGACTCGGTCAAACTACACATTAGAAAAAATTAACAATTTAAAGAAATGGAAATATTTCAATCATTACTCATGGAGAGAAAAAATTTTAGTGAGTAAAGTATGTTAGGGATCAATTGGGAGGGAACTTTTTTAGGGAAACCTAAGATGATTCCTACAATGAAGAACTACGGTATAAATGCAAGTGTTGTATTGCTTTGAAAATTGTTCATCTTATCTCTTATTAATGTTGTACAACTAAATCCTACCGTCTATTGAGGCCTTTAGATTCATTCTGCTAAATTTTATCTCTTGAGTCCAAGTTTAAATGCTAACGTAAGGACTATAAGAAACCAATAAGCGACGTATAATACATTATAAGAATCTTAAACCGGCTGCCCCTTCAGAACGGAATATCTAGCTCGATAGTAAAGTTCTGTTTACAGCGGTAACGAGGCTCTGCCGATTTGCCGCTAACAGTTACCCGAGAGCTAGATATTCCCGTCTGTACCAACAGCCGGTGTTTGATTCTTTTTCTAGCATATTGCATGTCAAATATTTCCGATACAGAAATCATAATTGATATTCTCATTACGCACTTTTTTCTTATAGTAGCGTATAAAAATACAACTTGATTCATAACGGAAAAATGACGAATGTCTTCCCTAAGAACAAGAATTATTCATAAAAGGCGCGAGTCAATGACGTCATTTAAAGCACGCGACTTGTCTTACATGGGAGTGTAAGACAGCGTTTTCTAGCACCAGTGTAAACGGTATATAATCCTGTCTGATATGCAAGAAGTATATTTTCTAGTTCGAAGATCTCGTTCATAAATAATTCATACCTCTTTAAAACTATCAGAATGGCCTAGATTTCTATCTATTTTTATGCAGACTTTATAATCTCAAAGATGTCAGAGCCATATACATGCATTGAACAGATTTGATCGTTTCTAAAGTTTAATCGAAACAATGTAACAAAGATTCGTTTAATTGAATACGGAATATTTTGCGTGAAGGACTCGCATTGTGCTGTTGGAGTACGTAAATAATGAGCATTTCCATCTTATGATACACATCAGTTTATTTTATATTTTATTCAGAAAACAAAAATATTGTTTTTTAAATGTATATTATTCCCCTGAAATATTTTAATTTTTATTTCTCAAAGCTTTGGTGTCCTTTTTTAGTTTTCGACTCATTAATTATCTTTTGGTTCTGTAGCTTTCTGGTAATATAACACTTTAAGTGATTTAGTATTCTGTAGTACTTTTGTGGTAACTTAATGACAATAATTCACGCATCCGTTTCTAAAAATAAAACATATTTTATAACATACATTTATGTTTTCTGCTATGTACTTGAGATTAACTTGTAAATAAACTTATTCTATGAAAAATCATAAATTATAGCATTAAATTTAGATATCAACTGAGGATTCAGCCAAGTTATAGAAAACAAAACATTATTTTAAACTATATATATTAATGTTATAAAGGTAAAGTAAACAATGAAGTTTGATTTCAGATTTTAGCAGTTGGATTCCGGTGTGATATTTGACCTTTTGTTATGTTTAAAGTTTCTATTCACATCTTGCTTGCGAAGAGATTTGTACTCAGAAAGAAAGGATATTGGAGGATATTTTGAGCGACTGTCATTTTCGATGTTTTCTCCTTGAATGTTTGCATTGTTACCTTGTTTCACTGTTGATGTTTGTGCACATTGAATTTGACTGCCATACGTTTCCACAATATTGAAATAACAAATTCCGCATTGGTTAAGTAAATTTTTGTAGGCATCGGCAAACTTTTTGTTTGAAATAAGGTAAATCAACCAGTTTAATGATGGGTGTAGATGAGCAAACATTGTTATAAACAAATGAACTTCATGCGGAAATGTGTCTTTAGAATCAATTACTATCAAAAGAGCATACGGCGCCCAACATGTTATAAATACAGCATAAATGATAAACAATGTCCTTGCCAGATGAAAATTTCTCTTGAATTGTCTAGTAGTTATAGCATGACTTTGTTCCCAAACTCGTTTCTTGTGGCTCCTAACATAAAGAAATATTTTGACGTAGCAAAATCCAGTCACAACTGAAGGAATCCAAACTAAAGTAATTGAGAAAAATATCGTATAAGGGTAAGTTGCCATTCTATCCCAGATGCACTCTAAACTCTTCTTGTCAAATCCGTGATCGCCAATGTAAGCAAAGTTAAGCAACACAAGGATTCCGCCAATAAAATAAAACGATATACAGATACAAACTGTATTCCATTTCTTGAAGATTCGATCATATTTATCATGCAGACATATAAAAACGTAACGGTTAAAGCTCATTGCAGCGATCGTCATCAGTGACGTCACACATGAAATCGTGCAGATACTTGCAACTGTTTGACAAAGTCCAGGAATTCCGTCAAAAAATTCTTCACCTTTAAGTTTTGCTGAAATATAAACAACTGTGTCGTCTTGAATAAATACAATGCAATTAGGTTTACAAAGATATAATTGGTTTAAGTGTAACAACCTGCAATAAGCTATGTGATATCTGGTTCCAATGACAACAAATTCATTTTCGACGAATAAAACGCTTCTAATTCATCATGGTATTTTGATGGAAACAACGTTGTTTATGTAAATGATAAATTGTTATTCATGGCATTAATTTATTGGATTAACTTTTTGAAAAAAAAGCTCATAAATCATTATAATTTAAATCAACATAGTGGTTTGCACTAAGTTTTATTCTCAATAATTGGTTGGGTATTTTGAAGTCGTTTGACTTCACTTTGACCACTTCGACACATTATTATTTTATTTGCAAGATTTTTTTTTCAAGCTATTACTTATAAAAATTGATGATAATTCATTATATTTTTTTTAATAAAATAAATGTAGCTCATGATATTTTGTTATACATTTATTTAGAAATCATGTTGGTTTAATAAGAGAAAAAAATGTAGACACTGACAGGCTGTGTGGTTACTGGATTAATGCCTGCAATCCAGTAAACACAATGTGCATATATTGGTTAACTCTCCCAAGCTTTAAATAGAACTTTATCATTATTTTTTTTTGGGGGGGGGGGGGAGGGGCCAGGAGTAGGCGTTTGTTTTGTTGCATTTCTTCAAGAAATATAGATACAATTTTAAGAATTACTCGCATGTCCAGCATGTCCTTTTAAAATTAAAATATAATTTTAAAATCTGTTAAAGATATATTCGGAGAATGAAAACAATAAATATATTTTACACACCTATAATACTCATTGGATCTGCCACCGCGGTTACATATAGGTCTGACATCGCTAAATTAACTATAAATATTCCTTCAATTTTTCTTAAATTCTTACGTGTGAACACACTTAAAAGTATAAGAATATTTCCGAAGGTCCCTACAAGAGCGGCAATGATAAGTATCACTAAACTGGGTAAAGTAACATCCATGCTTGCACTTGTAAGTTCATCATTCTTGAAATGAAACGAAGAGTTCGTCCCATTTGATGTCAGGAAGTCATTTGACGATTCGTTGATAAAAGACATCGTGCCATGTAATAAAAGTATACTATTCTAAAAATATTTTTTTCAGATGATAATGATATGTTGCCTTATTTATGACACCAACAAAATATTGTTGTTGCTTTTTAATCCATGTGTTTTGTATTCTTTTGAAAAATACATCATTTTGTACTTGTTTAAACACAATTTTTATAGAAGTTAAATGTCACTGATTTAATTGTTACAACCGACATGTTAGATGTAGTCCTTTTACAACATCCTATTTTTCATATAATATTAAACAATATCCGTAGATTATTTAAATTATACACTTGTCTTACAAAAATACCCTTGTTTTATAAAACATAACACATGTTAATTAATAACCAAATTATCCACTTCGTGTTAAATAAATATTAAAATATATATATTTCATAACATATGCATTCTTACTAGTTCATAATAACACTGTAGGCGTTAATTCTTGACGGAAAACCTGTGTTTTAATTATATGAAGATAATATACAATTAACATGTACATCAATAAAGTAAACTGTTTATTTAACCATATATTCTATGTGTTGATTTGTATGAAGTAGCATCTAAAATATGAATACATTTTTCCCGTCAGTGATGCCGTGCCTTCTGGGATTATCGTTATCAGAATTTTGCTAAATGACGATGTACGTGAAGGAAAGAATCGATAAGTCGTGAACAAATTATAGTTCCCCATGAGATCTCATCTCACAGATATATACTTAAAACCTTTAAAATATATCGTATATAAAATGAACGTGTTGTTGTTGGAAAAGTAGTATAATTTTTTAATATGAACTTGAAATTATAATAAAAAATATTTATAATGGTAACCGTTTTAACATAATAAACGGAGATATACTCTTACCTATTAAATAAATTAGAACCTTTCATAGTGGCCCTTCGCAGATTCGATGTCTCTAGAGATATAACCTAACTTTTATGAGAAAAGATTATCATTCTTTTCTTTATTGCTCCGCGCCCACAGACGTGGAGCTATTTGTCTTCACTATTTTTTTTGTCCATAGGCCCGGATTGTATCAATTAATCCCTTCGATTTACAGTTAAAAATAAATTCGGATTCGATAACTCCTTTCGATTATTATATTGGTCCCCCCCCCCCTTCGGTGATTCGCAGCGTGTCATATTAATGAATGAGAACCGGAAAGCAGTCCTGCTGTACATGAATTCGAAAGCTATCAATAGCTATAAATGTTCTGATTTTTGACACTTAAGTTATAAATTTGCTATTTCCCTTTTTAAGTCGTACATGAAATTAAAATTTGTTACATTTTGAATAATATTTACACACAGCATATCAAGTATACTATTAGTGATTGAATTGTCAATATAAAGAAGATTTCAGGCATAAGACTTTTTTTTGATAATTATTCATAATTTATATTTATAAAATTAAATGTTTAATAATAATATGTTGATATATTGGTTGTTTTGAAGTAATTATAAATTTAGTATATAAGGTTACATTTCATTTCTGTTATTTGTCATACACGGAGGTAAATTATCAACACTTTGTACTACAAAATTAACTCTTTAAGGGCATGGCTGGTGACATGTCCGTATTCGACAGCGAAAGCTGCAGTTTGTGTCCATATGGGCGGATTGACCCCCACTAAGCAGAGACTGTAGATAGATAGTAACAAAAGAAACATTGGTCTGCAGTTTGAACATGAGATGTATTTTCTTAATGAATGTGATCTCCCAATAAATCAATTAACAATAGCTTTTTATATATCACCAATGTCAAGTAGCTTTTATATCATTGACTCGCATAATGAAATTCCTCATACCTGCCTAAAATTCAGGTAACAGTCTTCTATCAGTATTGAAAGAAACCATTTTTTTTTAATTTGACATGAAAAAGATGCATTTAATATAACTATATTATAATATTAGTCCCTTTTGTTACTATTTGTATATTTGTTACAATTATAATAATAAAAAAACAGACTTTGATATTTTTATCACTATTTGTATATTTGTTACAATTATAATAATAAACAAGAGGGGCCTGATGGCCCTGAGTCGCTCACCAGAAACAACTGATTTTCAGTGCTGGAAATTATTTTTCAAATGAACTTGCTGAAAGGCAAGTCAAGCTCTTTCGGCAAGTTCAGCTCAACTTTGAATTGCTCTGCTAGTAATATACTTTCACAACACTGATTGTTTTAGCTTTTTTTCATAATAAACAATAGGGCCACTAAGATGACCCAAGATGACTCATCTAACCAATCATTTCATTATTCACTATATTAATAGTAATATATTGCCCTCTTATTTTGGAAAGGATTTGTTAAAAATATGTATGTTGCAAGTTTGTTCCTATGAGACTATGTAGAATAAATGAAGAATAACTGACCACTAGAGCAGGATTAATTTGTTTGGACAATCTTTCTTATAACTCTTTTAGAATGAAAACACAAAATGTCACATGCAAAACATGTAAGGTGTAGATGTTTGAAGTTCAGGGTTTGGGACATTAATCTTTTATAAATTCTGTATGGTAACATAACTGTACCTCAAAAAAAGACAATAGGTCAAACATTGTAAAAATATGAAAAGTAGGCCAGTTGATATCAAAATTCAATGCAGCATAAGAAATTACACTCCTAATCCAAAATTTCAAGTTTGTATGTCAAAAAACACAAGAATGAACGTCAAACTATATCAAAAATATCAAAAGTAGGTCAGTTGATATCAAAATTCATTACGGCATCAGAATTTACAAACAAATTAATATGTGCAAACTTGATAAAAGACTACCCAAGAATGCTACAGACAAAGTTTGGTGATCATCTATCAATTAGTTCTATGAAAGAAGATGTTTAAAGGTATTTCTATTTTTAGCTATAGCGGCACTTAAAAGGGGCCAATCAAAATAATATGAGCAAACTTGATAAAAGACTACCCAAGAATGCTACAGACAAAGTTTGGTGATCATGCATCCATTAGTTCTGTAGAAGAACACGTTTAAATGTATTTCTAATTTTAGCTATAGCGGCCCTTAGAAGGGGCCAATCAAACTAATATGAGCAAACTTGATAAAAGACTACCCAAGGATGCTACAAAGTTTGATGATCATCCATCAATTAGTTCTGTGAAAGAAGATATTTAAAGGTATTTCTATTTTTAGCTATATCGGCCCTTAAAAGGGGCCCATCAAAATAATATGAGCAAACTTGATAAAAGACTACCCAAGAATGCTACAGACAAAGTTTGGTGATCATCCATCAATTAGTTCGTTAGAAGAAGATGTCTTAAGTTTTTTCTATTTTTAGCCCTAGAGACCCCTAAAAGGGGCCAAACCTATTAATATGAGCAAACTTGATAAAAGACTACCCAAGAATGCTACAGACAAAGTTTGGTGATCATCCATAAATTAGTTCTGTAGAAGAAGATGTCTAAAGTTTTTTCTATTCTTAGCCCTAGAGACCCCTTAAAGGGGCCAATCAAATTAATTTGAGCTAACTTGATAAAAACTACCCAAGAATGCTGTGATCATGCATGGTGATCATGCATCCATTAGTTCTGTAGAAGAAGACGTTTTAATGTATTTCTATTTTTAGCTAAAGCGGCCCTTAAAAGGGGCCAATCAAGTTTATATGAGCAAACTTGATAAAAGACTACCCAAGAATGCTACAGACAAAGTTTGGTGATCATCCATTAATTGCTACTGTAGAAGAATATGTCTCCAGGTTTATTCTATTTTTAGCCCTAGTGACCCCTTAAAGAGGCAAATCAAATTAATATGAGCAAACTTGATAAAATACTACTTAAGGATGCTACAGACAAAGTCTGGTGATCATATATCTTTTAGTTCTGTAGTAGAAGATGTTTAAAGGTTTTCCTATTTTTAGCTCTGCTGACCCCTAAAAGAGGCCGATTGAAATGACATGAGCAAATGTACGTGTGACTGTCACAAGGATGCTACAGACCAAATTTTAGTTAAATCTGCCAAGCAATTTCAGAGAAGAAGACGATTGTTGACGCATGACGACGGACAATGGACGCCGGAGTATCTCCCTTTTGATAGTTATAGCTCACCCTGAGCCTTCGGCTCTGGTGAGCTAAAAAACAGACTTTGATTTTTTTATCATTTTATGTTACTGACTACAGTAGTGACACAAACAGAACACAGTACAGTCATGTCACATAACATATACAAGTCTTGTAAGTCTTGTTTGTATTCAATGTACTTACTTTCCTTACCAGGTAGGCATCAGTGAAAGCATTTTTTAAAATTAAATATCTGGCCCCTCTTTTTAATTATGGACAGTGCATAAGATAAGTATAATTATGCAAAAAATGGTTTACAAAACATTCGGAAAAAATCTACAATAGTACTTAATCTGAATATAACATGATCTGTGCGAATTAATAATTTGGTAAAGAATCTGTACATAATGTGCGCATTTTTTTTTTTGCGCGAAGCTTCAGCAATATTTGTACTTGTATTTAATAAGTTTAAATTATAAAGTGTTATACTATGTAAAACTAAGCTCTAATCTTTTGAGCAATGAGAAATATATTAAAAACATCTACATCAAGTTTCAAGTATCGAGTCTATTGCCAAAACGAAATGAACATTGTCTTTGACCCTTTACACATATACACTGTATGGCAAATACATTTATCATCAACATAACTATAAATATGATTGCAATCTTCAACGTATACAATAAAAAAATGTACAGTAAAAAACAAGTTAATAAGCATAAATTTTATACTTCAGAGATTTAATTATACGTTAAGAAACTGTAAGAGAAAA